>NC_057797.1:624939293-624960835 GCF_018294505.1 Triticum aestivum
GGGAGAATGGGAGGGCCAGCCAGGGCAGGCGCGCGCCCCCTCCCCCCTAGTCCGAATAGGACAAGGAAGGGGGGCGGCGCCCCCCTTTCCTCTTTTCCCCTTCCCCTTTCCTTCTCCAACAAGGCAAGAGGGGGGGGTCCTACTCCCGGTGGGAGTAGGACTCCTCCAGGCGCACCCCTAGGGCCGGCTGCACCTCCCCCTCTCCCTTCTTTATATACGGAGGCAAGGGGGCACCCCATGACACACAAGTTGATCTTCATGATCGTTCCTTATCCGTGTGCGGTGCCCCCTTCCACCATATTCCACCTCCGTCATATCGTAACGGTGCTTAGGCGAAGCCCTGCGTCGATAGAACATCATCATCGTCATCACGCCGTTGTGCTGACGAAACTCTCCCTCAACACTCGGCTGGATCGGAGCTCGAGGGACATCACCGAGTTGAACGTGTGCAGAACTCGGAGGTGCCGTACGTTCGGTACTTGGATCAGTCGGATCGGGAAGACGTACGACTACTTCCTATATGTTGTGTCAACGCTTCCATTGCCGGTCTACGAGGGTACGTAGACAACACTCTCTCCTCTCGTTGCTATGCATCACCATGATCTTGCATGTGCGTAGGAATTTTTTTGAAATTACTACGTTCCCCAACAGTGGCATCCGAGCCTAGGTTTTATGCATTGATGTTATATGCACGAGTAGAACACAAGTGAGTTGTGGGCGATATAAGTCATACTGCTTACCAGCATGTCATACTTTGGTTCGGCGGTATTGTTGGATGAAGCGGCCCGGACCGACATTACGCGTACGCTTACGCGAGACTGGTTCTACCGACATGCTTTGCACACAGGTGGCTGGCGGGTGTCAGTTTCTCCAACTTTAGTTGAACCGAGTGTGGCTACACCCGGTCCTTGCGAAGGTTAGAACAGCACCAACTTGACAAACTATCGTTGTGGTTTTGATGCATAGGTAAGAATGGTTCTTGCTAAGCCCGTAGCAGCCACGTAAAACTTGCAACAACAAAGTAGAGGACGTCTAACTTGTTTTTGCAGGGCATGTTGTGATGTGATATGGTCAAGACATGATGCTAAATTTTATTGTATGAGATGATCATGTTTTGTAACCGAGTTATCGGCAACTGGCAGGAGCCATATGGTTGTCACTTTATTGTATGCAATGCAATTGCGCTATAATGCTTTACTTTATCACTAAGCGGTAGCGATAGTCGTGGAAGCATAAGATTGGCGAGACAACAATGATGCTACGATGGTGATCAAGGTGTCGCGCCGGTGACGATGGTGATCATGACGGTGCTTTGGAGATGGAGATCATAAGCACAAGATGATGATGGCCATATCATATCACTTATATTGATTGCATGTGATGTTTGTCTTTTATGCATCTTATCTTGCTTTGATTGAGGGTAGCATTATAGATGATCTCTCACCAAATTTCAAGATAAAAGTGTTCTCCCTGAGTATGCACCATTGCCAAAGTTCGTCGTGCCCAGACACCACATGATGATCAGGTGTGATAAGCTCTACGTCCATCTACAACGGGTGCAAGCCAGTTTTGCACACGTAGAATACTCAGGTCTAACTTGACGAGCCTAGCATATGCAGACATGGCCTCGAAACACTGAGACCGAAAGGTGGAGCGTGAATCATATAGTAGATATGATCAACATATTGATGTTCACCATTGAAAGCTAATCCATTTCACGTGATGATCGGTTATGGTTTAGTTGATTTGGATCACGTGATCACTTAGAAGATTAGAGGGATGTCTTTCTAAGTGGGAGTTCTTAAGTAATATGATTAATTGAACTTAAATTTATCATGAACTTAGTGCCTGATAGTATCTTGCTTGTCTATGTTTAATTGTAGATAGATGGCCCGTGCTGTTGTTCCGTTGAATTTTAATGCGTTCCTTGAGAAAGCAAAGTTGAAAGATGATGGTAGCAATTACACGGACTGGGTCCGTAACTTGAGGATTATCCTCATTGCTGCACAGAAGAATTACGTCCTGGAAGCACCACTAGGTGCCAGGCCTGCTGCTGGAGCAACACCAGATGTTATGAACGCCTGGCAGAGCAAAGCTAATGACTACTCGATAGTTCAGTGTGCCATGCTTTACGGCTTAGAATTGGGACTTCAACGACGTTTTGAACGTCATGGAGCATATGAGATGTTCCAGGAGTTGAAGTTAATATTTCAAACAAATGCCCGGATTGAGAGATATGAAGTCTCCAATAAATTCTATAGCTGCAAGATGGAGGAGAATAGTTCTGTCAGTGAACATATACTCAAAATGTCTGGGTATCATAATCACTTGACTCAACTAGGAGTTAATCTTCCTGTTGATAGTGTCATTGACAGAGTTCTTCAATCGCTACCACCAAACTACAAGAGCTTCGTGATGAACTATAACATGCAAGGGATGGATAAGACAATTCCCGAGATCTTCGCAATGCTAAAGGCTGCGGAGGTAGAAATCAAGAAGGAGCATCAAGTGTTGATGGTCAACAAGACCGCCAGTTTCAAGAAAAAGGGCAAAGGGAAGAAGAAGGGGAACTTCAAGAAGAACAGTAAGCAAGTTGCTGCACAAGAGAAGAAATCAAAATCTGGACCTAAGCCTGAAACTGAGTGCTTCTACTGCAAGAAGACTAGACACTGGAAGCGGAACTGCCCCAAGTATTTGGCGGATAAGAAGGATGGCAAGGTGAACAAAGGTATATGTGATATACATGTTATTGATGTGTACCTTACTAGAGCTCGCAGTAGCACCTGGGTATTTGATACTGGTTCTGTTGCTAACATTTGCAACTCGAAACAAGGACTACGAATTAAGCGAATACTGGCAACGGACGAGGTGACGATGCGCGTGGGAAATGGTTCCAAAGTCGATGTGATCGCGGTCGGCACGCTACCTCTACATCTACCTCCGGGATTAGTTTTAGACCTAAATAATTGTTATTTGGTGCCAGCCTTGAGCATGAACATTATATCTGGATCTTGTTTGATGCGAGACGGTTATTCATTTAAATCAGAGAATAATGGTTGTTCTATTTATATGAGTAATATCTTTTATGGTCATGCACCCTTGAAGAGTGGTCTATTTTTGATGAATCTCGATAGTAGTGATACACATATTCATAATATTGAAGCCAAAAGATGCAGAGTTGATAATGATAGTGCAACTTATTTGTGGCACTACCGTTTAGGTCATATCGGTGTAAAGCGCATGAAGAAACTCCATACTGATGGACTTTTGGAATCACTTGATTATGAATCACTTGGTACTTGCGAACTGTGCCTCATGGGCAAGATGACTAAAACGCCGTTCTCCGGTACTATGGAGAGAGCAACGGATTTGTTGGAAATCATACATACAAATGTATGTGGTCCGATGAATATTGAGGCTCATGGCGGATATCATTATTTTCTCACCTTCACAGATGATTTAAGTAGATATGGGTATATCTACTTAATGAAACATAAGTCTGGAACATTTGAAAAGTTCAAAGAATTTCAGAGTGAAGTTGAAAATCATCATAACAAGAAAATAAAGTTTCTACGATCTGATCGTGGAGGAGAATATTTGAGTTACGAGTTTGGTCTACATTTGAAATAATGCGGAATAGTTTCGCAACTCACGCCACCCGGAACACCACAACATAATGATGTGTCCGAACGTCGTAATCGTACTTTACTAGATATGGTGCGATCTATGATGTCTCTTACAGATTTACCGCTATCGTTTTGGGGTTATGCTTTAGAGACGGCTGCATTCACGTTAAATAGGGCACCATCGAAATCCGTTGAGGCAACGCCTTATGAACTGTGGTTTGGCAAGAAACCAAAGTTGTCGTTTCTGAAAGTTTGGGGTTGCGATGCTTATGTGAAAAAACTTCAACCTGATAAGCTCGAACCCAAATCGGAGAAATGTGCCTTCATAGGATACCCAAAGGAAACTGTTGGGTACACCTTCTATCACAGATCCGAAGGTAAGACTTTCGTTGCTAAGAATGGATCCTTTCTAGAGAAGGAGTTTCTCTCGAAAGAAGTGAGTGGGAGGAAAGTAGAACTTGATGAGGTAATTGTACTTGCTCCCTTATTGGAAAGTAGTACATCACAGAAACCGGTTTCTGTGACACCTACACCAATTAGTGAGGAAGCTAATGATAATGATCATGAAACTTTAGATCAAGTTACTACCGAACCTCGTAGATCAACCAGAGTAAGATCCGCACCAGAGTGGTACGGTAATCCTGTTCTGGAAGAAATGCTACTAGATCATGATGAACCTACGAACTATGAAGAAGTGATGGTGAGCCCAGATTCTACAAAATGGCTAGAAGCCATGAAATCTGAGATGGGATCCATGTATGAGAACAAAGTGTGGACTTTGGGTGACTTTCCCGTTGATCGGCAAGCAATTGAGAATAAATGGATCTTCAAGAAGAAGACTGACGCTGACAGTAATGTTACTGTCTACAAAGCTCGACTTGTTGCGAAAGGTTTTCGACAAGTTCAAGGGATTGACTATGATGAGACCTTCTCACCCATAGCGATGCTTAAGTCTGTCCGAATCATGTTAGCAATTGCCGCATTTTATGATTATGAAATTTGGCAAATGGATGTCAAAACTGCAATCCTGAATGGATTTCTGGAAGAAGAGTTGTATATGATGCAACCAGAAGGTTTTGTCGATCCAAAGGGAGCTAACAAAGTGTGCAAGCTCCAGTGATCCATTTATGGACTGGTGCAAACCTCTCGGAGTTGGAATAAACGCTTTGATAGTGTGATCAAAGCATTTGGTTTTGTATAAACTTTTGGAGAAGCCTGTATTTACAAGAAAGTGAGTGGGAGCTCTGTAGCATTTCTAATATTATATGTGGATGACATATTATTGATTGGAAATGATATAGAATTTCTGGATAGCATAAACGGATACTTGAATAAGAGTTTTTCAATGAAAGACCTCGGTGAAGCTGCTTACATATTGGGCATTAAGATCTATAGAGATAGATCAAGACGCTTAATTGGACTTTCACAAAGCACATACCTTGACAAAATTTTGAAGAAGTTCAAAATGGATCAAGCAAAGAAAGGGTTCTTGCCTATGTTACAAGGTGTGAAGTTGAGTAAGACTCAGTGTCCGACCACCACAGAAGATAGAGAGAAAATGAAAGATGTTCCCTATACTTCAGCCATAGGCTCTATCATGTATGCAATGCTGTGTACCAGACCTGATGTGTGCCTTGCTATAAGTCTAGCAGGGAGGTACCAAAGTAATCCAGGAGTGGATCACTGGAAAGCGGTCAAGAACATCCTGAAGTACCTAAAAAGGACTAAGGATATGTTTCTCGTATATGGAGGTGACAAAGAGCTCATCGTAAATGGTTACGTTGATGCAAGCTTTGACACTGATCCGGACGATTCTAAATCGCAAACCGGATACATGTTTATACTGAACGGTGGAGCTGTCATTTGGTGCAGTTCTAAACAAAGCGTCGTGGCGGGATCTACATGTGAAGCGGAGTACATAGCTGCTTCGGAAGCAGCAAATGAAGGAGTCTAGATGAAGGAGTTCATATCCGATCTAGGTGTCATACCTAGTGCATCGGGTCCAATGAAAATATTTTGTGACAATACTGGTGCAATTGCCTTGGCGAAGGAATCTAGATTTCACAAAAGAACCAAACACATCAAGAGACGCTTCAATTCCATTCGGGATTTAGTCCAAGTGGGAGACATACAAATTTGCAAGATACATACGGATCTGAATGTTGCAGACCCGTTGACTAAGCCTCTTCCACGAGCAAAACATGATCAACACCAAGGCTCCATGGGTGTTAGAATCATTACTGTGTAATCTAGATTATTGACTCTAGTGCAAGTGGGAGACTAAAGGAAATATGCCCTAGAGGCAATAATAAAGTTATTATTTATTTCCTTATATCATGATAAATGTTTATTATTCATGCTAGAATTGTATTAATCGGAAACATAATACATGTGTGAATACATAGACAAACAGAGTGTCACTAGTATGCCTCTACTTGACTAGCTCGTTGATCGAAGATGGTTATGTTTCCTAACCATAGACATGAGTTGTCATTTGATTAACGGAATCACATCATTAGGAGAATGATGTGATTGACTTGACCCATTCCGTTAGCTTAGCACTTGATTGTTTAGTTTATTGCTATTGTTTTCTTCATAACTTATACATGTTCCTATGACTATGAGATTATGCAACTCCCGTTTACCGGAGGAACACTTTGTGTGCTACCAAACGTCACAACGTAACTGGGTGATTATAAAGGTGCTCTACAGGTGTCTCCGGAGGTACTTGTTGGGTTGGCGTATTTCGAGATTAGGATTTGTCGCTCCGATTATCGGAGAGGTATCTCTGGGCCCTCTCGGTAATGCACATCACTCAAGCCTTGCAAGCATTGAAACTAATAAGTTAGTTGTAGGATGATGTATTACGGAACGAGTAAAGAGACTTGTCGGTAACGAGATTGAACTAGGTATTAAGATACCGACTATCGAATCTCGGGCAAGTAACATACTGATGACAAAGGGAACAACGTACGTTGTTATGCGGTCTGACCAATAAAGATCTTCGTAGAATGTGTAGGAGCCAATATGAGCATCCAGGTTCCGCTATTGGTTATTGACCGGAGACGTGTCTCGGTCATGTCTACATAGTTCTCGAACCCGTAGGGTCCCCACGCTTAAAGTTCGGTGATGATCGTAATTAGGGTTTTTGTGTTTTGATGAACTGAAGGTTGTTCGGAGTGCCGGATATGATCACGGACATGACGAGGAGTCTCGAAATGGTCGAGACATAAAGATTGATATATTGGAAGCCTATATTTGGATATCGGAAACGTTCCGGGTGAAATCGGGATTTTACCGAAGTACTGGGGGGTTACCGGACCCCCCCCCCCGGGGGGGGGGGGGTTTAATGGGCCTACATGGGCCCTAAGGGAGAAGAGGAGGGCAGGCTGCGCGCCCCCTTTTCCCCTAGTCCGAATAGGACAAGGAAGGGGGGCGGCGCCCCCCTTTCCTCTTTTCCCCTTCCCCTTTCCTTCTCCAACAAGGCAAGAGGGGGAGTCCTACTCCCGGTGGGAGTAGGACTCCTCCAGGCGCACCCCTAGGGCCGGCCGCACCTCCCCCTCTCCCTCCTTTATATACGGGGGCAAGGGGGCACCCCATGACACACAAGTTGATCTTCGTGATCGTTCCTTAGCCGTGTGCGGTGCCCCCTTCCAGCATATTCCACCTCGGTCATATCGTAGCGGTGCTTAGGCGAAGCCCTGCGTCGATAGAACATCATCACCGTCATCACGCTGTCGTGCTGATGAAACTCTCCCTCAACACTCGGCTGGATCGGAGCTCGAGGGACGTCACCGAGTTGAACGTGTGCAGAACTCGGAGGTGCCGTACGTTCGGTACTTGGATCGGTCGGATCGGGAAGACGTACGACTAGTTCCTCTACGTTGTGTCAACGCTTCCGTTGTCGGTGTATGAGGGTACATAGACAACACTCTCTCCTCTCGTTGCTATGCATCACCATGACCCTGCGTGTGCGTAGGAATTTTTTTGAAATTACTACATTCCCCAACAAAGAGTGGAGGGGCAGGAAGAAGGCGTGGGAGAAGAAAGGGGAATCTTATCTCCTTATAAATGCAGTGAATATTGAACGCCTCCCCACTCGCCTTAAAATTCGCCTACTCCCAAGGGCTGTGTAAACGGCACGGTTGGGTTACCCACGCCCGTATTGATGAGAATCCCGCGATAAGGGGACATGACCTCTGCTTTGACAAGACGTGCCAATGACAAGCGCGTCTCGAAACATGGAGCGGCAGGCAAAAAACGGTTCAAAATTATGACCGAACGGACGTGATGTCATGTTGTAAAAGTTGTCGGAGGATTGGACTCATGTATTATAATATTCTCTCTACGGTTGTGTGGTGTGTGTTACAGGTCCGGACACGATCAATTCGTCCGAAGACTATTTTGGAGTTCGGAAGGAGGAACCCGTCTTGCAATGCCGAAGACAGATATACGCGTCGGATAGCTTGTCATTGAAGCCAGGTTCAGGGGCTACTGAGGGAGTCCTGGACTAAGGGGTCCTCGAGTGTCCGGCCTGTTAGCCATGGGCCGGACTGATGGGCTGTGAAGATACAAAGATCGAAGACTGTACCCGTGTCCGGATAGGACTCTCCTTGGCATGGAAGGCAAGCTTGGTGACGGAATATGTAGATTCCCTTCTTTGTAACCGATCTTGTGTAACCCTAGATCCTCCCGGTGTCTATATAAACCGGAGGACTTGGTCCGGATAGGATATACTCATTACCGTAGTCATACAGGCTAGACTTCTAGGGTTTAGCCATTACGATCTTGTGGTAGATCAACTCTTGTAATACTCATATTCATCAAGATCAATCAAGCAGGAAGTAGGGTGTTACCTCCATAGAGAGGGCCCGAACCTGGGTAAACATCGTGTCCCCTGTCTCCTGTTACCATCAACCTTAGACGCACAGTTCGGGACCCCCTACACGAGATCCGCCGGTTTTGACACCGACAACCGGTGCATCTTCGCACATGGCCGCTTATCTGGGTAATCTCCCTTCCGTGTCTCCTATTCACACCTCCTCTCGTATCATTGTCGGTAATGGTGCTGGACTCCCTATCACTCATGTCGGTTCCACTAGGTTTCCTTCCACCTCTAGACCACTTTATCTAAATAATGTTCTTGTTTCCCTTGAACTTATTCAGAATCTAGTCTGTGTTCGTAAGCTTTCTCGAGATAACTCTGTAACTGTGAAATTTGACGAAGTTGATTTTTCTGTTAAGGACGCCCTCAACCGGATGGTTCTTCACAACTATGACAGTCCCGACGACATGTACTCCGTCCAGCCACCATCATCTACACATGCTGGACCGATTGCTCTTTCCGCCTGAGTCGATCTTTGGCACGCCCGTCTTGGTCATCCTAGCTCCACCACCTTTCGTCAAATAATTAGGGATTTTTCTTTTACATGTAATAAAATGGATGCGCATTCTTGTCACGCATGCCGTCTAGGCAAACATGATCGCCTCCCTTTTAGTTCTTCATCCACAGTTGCATCGGTACCTTTTGAGTTAATCCATAGTGATGTCTGGACCTCTCCCGTTGCTAGCAATACTGGTTTTTCATATTATCTTGTTATCCTGGATGACTACTCCCACTTTGTGTGGACCTTTCCGTTGTGTAAGAAGTCTGATGTTGCTGCCACCCTTACCGCCTTCTACTCTTACGTGTCTACACAATTTGGTCGTTCCATCCTCGCTTTGAAAACAGATAACGGGAAAGAATTCGACAACACCACCATCCGCAACCTTCTCTCCACCCATGGCACAATTTTCCAGCTCACGTGTCCTTACACTTCACAGTAGAGTGGTCGGGCTGAACGCATCCTTCGCCCTCTTAACGATTGCGTCTGTACCCTCTTATTCCATGCCTACATGCCTCCCCGCTTCTGGCCCGACGCTCTCGCTACTGCCACCCTCCTCATTAACCTTCGTCCATGTTGCACCCACTGGAATTTTACACCACACCACCTTCTCTTCGGGTCTCCACCCTCATATGACGGTCTTTGTATTTTCGGTTGTCTTTGTTACCATAGTACTGCTGCCACATCCCCTCATAAACTTGCTCCTTGTTCCCTCTCGTGTGTCTTCCTCAGTTACCCGGCTAACACTAAGGGCTATAGATGCTATGATCCGGTTTCCCATCGCATCGTCACATCTCGACATGTTTATTTCGACGAGTTTTGTTTCCCGTTTAAACAGGAACAACCAGTGGATTCTCCCTCAGCGCCATGCCCCTCTCTTGCCGACACTGTCCACCCCGGCTCTCTGCCGCGGCGTGGTGCCCTCTCGGCCGTGCGATGCTACGGCTGTCGCCCACTGCCTCCCCGGTCGCGCCTCCTTCACCAGGCTTGTTGGCGTCTACGCCGGCCTCGCCGGTGTCTCCGGCCTCTGTGGCGGCCTCGCCGGTCTCTACACAGGCCTCGGCGGGCTCACTGGCTTCGCTGGCCTCCGCCCCGGTATCTTTGTCGGGCACGTCGCCGGTCTCGCCGGCCTCTTCGCCGGCTCCTCTACCGACGGCTGCACCTTCGACGTCCGCTGATCCTAGTGGATATGGGTCCACCGGGGCTGCCGTGGCTCCACCACCCGCCGGCCCCGTCACTCGGTCCCGCATGGGTGTCTACCGGTCGAGTACCAGGTACTCCCTGGAGGAGCACACTTGTGTGGCTTCGACGTCCGCTCCGTCACTGTCGCCTCTGCCGACCTTTGCTCGTGCCGCGATGAAGGAGGAATTTGACACCTTGCAGTGTAATCACACTTGACAACTTGTACCACGTCCCCCCTCAAGCCAACATCATTACCAAGAAGTGGGTCTTCAAGCACAAGTTTCATCCTGATGGCACTCTCAATCGCCACAAAGCGCGTTGGGTTGTTCGTGGTTTTTGTCAGCGCGCCGGTGTCGACTTCACCGATACTTTTGCCCCGGTGGTCAAACCTGGGACGATTCGGACTATTCTTCAGCTTCCAGTGTCCCACTCTTGCATGTGCATCAGATGGACGTTTCCAACACCTTCCTTCATGGTCATCTTAAGGAACAAGTGTTCTGTCAGCAGCCCACGAGATTCGTTGATGAGTCCTCTACGGATCATGTGTGCTTGCTCTCTCGGTCCTTGTATGGGCTTAAGCAGGCTCCTCGTGCTTGGTATCAGTGCATCGTAGCGTTTCTTCATCATCTTGGCTTCCACTCTGCTCGCTCCCATGCTTCACAGTTTGTCTACAGCCACTGTTTTCCTGCTGCTTTATGTCGACGACATCATCTTGACAGCATGCTCGACTGCTCTTCTTGGACAGCTCATTGACCGTCTTCGTGCTAAGTTCGCCATTAAGGACTTAGGTCATCTGCACTATTTCCTTGGGATCGAGGTTATTCGCCGAGCAGATGGCTTCTTTCTTCATCGGCGGAAGTATGCTCATGAGCTTCTGGACTGTGCCGGGATGCTTAACTGCAAACCGGCCGCCACGCCTGTCGATAGAAGGCCAAGCTCTCTGCCACAGATGATTCTCCAACTTCAGATGCTCCGTTCTACCGCTCGATTGTTGGTGCTCTTCAGTACCTCACTCTTACTCGTTCAGAGCTTCAGTACGCCGTGCAGCAGGTGTGCCTCCATATGCATGCTCCTCATGATGCTCACTGGACCGCGGTCAAGCGCATTCTTCGCTATATCTGAGGCACTTCGGATCTCGGGTTGTCACTTCAGGCTTCGTCCTCTCTGGACTTGACTGCCTATTCTGACGCTGACTGGGTCGTCTGCCCCGACACGCGCCGCTCGACCTATGGCTATTGCGTCTATCTTGGACCATCACTTATCTCCTGGTTGTCCAAGCGGCAGCCCGTTGTCTCCCGCTCTAGTGCTGAAGCGGAGTACCGCGCCGTTGCCAACGTCTTTGCCGAGTGTTCCTGGCTTCGTCAGCTTCTACATAAGCTCTAGTCTCCGGTTGACAAGGCCACAATTGTCTACTGTGACAACGACTCTGCGGTCTACCTCTCCGCCAACCCGGTTCATCATCGACGCATCAAGCACATTGAGATTGATATCCATTTTGTTCGGGAGCAGGTAGCTCTTGGTCATGTACGCATGCTACATGTCCCTACCTCCCAACAGTTTGTTGACGTCATGACCAAGGGCTTGCCTACCGCGTCCTTCGAGGAGTTCCGGTCCAGTCTTTGCGTCGACCATGGTGCCGCTTCGACTGCGGAGGGTGTTGAGATGTAGATATTGCATGTGTATTTCTTGTACAACAAGACCTCCTTTTATGTATAGTTGAGGACGTGACTCTCCTGTGTATTTATATATACTTGCAATAATCAATATATCGTGAGTTGCATCAATCTCCTACGCTAACGACGACAGCCAGCAAACAAAGCTGTCCCCGTCAGCTGACACCGGGCATCGGTGAGCGTGGCAAAATGGTATTGGTGGCGTCTTTGGAACCGGGACGGCAGCTTTGGTGGCACCTTCGGCGCATGCACGGACATCAACACCATGCATATGGCAATAATACTGAGTATTCATTGCAACTGCGATCTTTCCTGCAAGAACCCTTCTTTCCCTCAAAATACCGGCAGGTAACTTTCACGGGGAGATTTTCTTGAGTGATGGCATGTCAAATCAGACAAATGTCCCATTCTCCGTGGGCCCTGACTAACGACCAGCTCAGAGCATAATGATACGATAAGAGTGAGACGAGATACTCTGCACTTGCCAAATAATCCGAGAGTCGTACCAGCTAAGCTAAAAACATCACAAATTTAACCCAGCAAAAAAAAGAAAGAACGAACTCTTTTCCTAAAGACACCTACTACCAATTTCCCTAAAAAGAAGGACACCTACCGATTAAATTAATCGTCCTGAAAATTGTCGTTTGAGCTACCAACATCTACGAGACCTAATGTCTGCGCGAGCTATCACATGGAGCTCGCGGAATCCGTCCAAGGAAAAATGCCTTGGCCCGGCCCAAGCACACGCACTGGGTCGTAGCGGGCCTTGCGGGCCAGGAAGCGGTCCCAGGTGGGCCCGAAATGGCTGCGCCAATGCGCCTGCGTGGGCTGCCGGGCAAGGTACTGCTTGGCGCCGATGCCGCCGCCGGCCCGGCACGCCTCGTCGGCCACCCGGCGGTGCTGCTCCAGGATCTCCTCGACGCAGCCGCGGCCGCACCGCGACGGGTCGGCCGACCGGAGCACGCTGAAGATGTACATCACCCCGCCCGGCGCCGACGGGATGACCGCCGACGTGTTCCCGTCCCACCTGAAAAAGATCCACAAAGATCAGATGATGACTGGCGGGTTCAACATGTTCAGAACTGGGAATTGGAAGGAAGCATTGCATTCTTTCGGAAATGTATGAATTTTTTTGAAGGGCGGTCATTTATGCTTGTTTGGTTTGGTTGATGGACATAAATAGAACGTGGAAACCCTTCTCTGGGGCATTGTAGATTTGCTGTCGAGAAAAGGTGAAACATCTCTTCATCACCCGGATCATGTCAGGTCACAGAAACAGAGGGTTTTGGATGCAGAGAACCCAATTGATAAGCATTAAGGGTTCTGGCTGGAGCCGAGCTGACAGGCCACACTGGATCTTCAAATCGCGAGGATCCACAAAACTGGGCCGCAGCCAAAAATCCGAAGTTCTGGCCCTTACAAACGAAAAATTACTCACTCGCGCCTGTGTTAGACTGTACAGTACCGTCGCTGTACACGGTGGGGAACTAGGATGCTTGTATGGGACAGACAGGGGCGTCAAGGCGGGAAGAAGAAAGGCTTGGACCAGGACCGGAGAGGGGGACAAGCAACAGACCGTAGTACTAGCCGCCATAGGTGTGCACTGTTGGTGGAAGCAGAGGAGAGTAGACACACAAGCCGGCCACCAAAGCCAAAAGTTGCAACTTGCAAGATACAGCACTTGAAGACAGTATCATATCACAGTGCTGCTAGCCTGCTACAGCCGCAAAGGACTACCATTAAATACTACTACGGTCTATGATGGTTTCCATACTGGTTAAGGGCCCTTCTTGGTTAGTGGTCGGCTTGTCCCGGTGTAATCTTTTTGCAAGAGGTGGGTAACAACAGTAACAGACGAAGCAGATGCGGAGCTGGTGAAGGGTGAGCTTCGGTAGGCTCACTAGTTTCACTGTATCTGACGGTTGACGGGCAGATGCAGCGAGACCGCATGATCCGGTGTCGCAAAAGGAGGCGACCGCTACGGGGCTGTGCATCTCTCTCTCGGCTGCTGTAGCGAGATGTCATGGCTCTGTCAGTTGTCACGATTGGGCCAAAGGTGCCGCGCGTTAGGTTGGCCAGGCAAGTGTTTTTGGAGAGGATAACTACGACGCCCCGAGCAGAAGAAAAAGATCGACCAAAAGCCACAAACATAACAGCACTTTGACACTAATTATGCGCGTACAAAGGCGATCTCGCCACATCATCCAATGATTTTCTGCACCCGAAAAATCTTGCAAATATCGCGAAAGGGATGGCTTTAGGCTTTATTTTTGAGATGAGTTTATTAGTGTAGACTACACCCAACGAACAGAGGTAGTAGTACCTGACAGCTTTACCGATGGTTAAGATATCGTGAGCTAACACTAATTTGCAACAGGAAAATGGAGATGATGATGATATACTTTTGCCAGAGGAGGAAGGATAGATGTGCGTACTTGTCAGTGAGGAGAGGGTAGACAAGGATGGCCCCCTGGAAGTCTCCCGCCAAGACGGTGTCCATGAGCAGGTCCTTGAGCTGAGCGACGCCATGCTTGGGCACGAACATGTTGAGCCAGGGGTGAGCCACGTCCCAGAGCCCCTGGCTCCTCAGGCTCTCCTCCTCCATCCTCACCCTGTTCAGGAAGTCGAAGTAGGACACCTCCACGCTGTACATGTGGGGCCTCATGTGGCTCATCTCCCCTGCCACCAGCTCCACAACCTGCACAATTTTTTTAAAGACCACAAGAAGACTAACTCGTTACTCCAGTATTCAGCCGTCCTTTTCTGTTGCTGTTCAAGATGTTAACTCGCGTTTTTTATTTAAATTGAAAATTGAAAATTCTGTGTGAATTCAGGAGACTGACATTGTCGACACTGGAGCTGGAGCCGTCCTGCTGGAAGTCATGCACTGCAAACTCTATGCAGTAGTAGACCTTCTTCCTGCCCTCGGAGCCGAAGTCTGGGCTGAAATCGATGCTGGCGGGGAAGGCAACGGATGAGCTGCGGATGGAGTGCTCATCCAGAACCATGAACCCCTCCACGTAGTCCACCTGCTCCGGCATTGAGATCAGAAGCTCTTGGTCCTTGGTGAATGTTTCGAAGCTCTCGTAGAAGGCCCTCACCCATCGCACCTGATGATCACCAGGATGGTAAAAACAATAACCAATTGTCAAATAAAGCTTAAGAGTAACGAAAGATGATTGGCAGTAGAAACGAAGGCATGAGGCGACTGCATGTACCTTTGGAGGAGCTTCTTGGAGTAGAATCCGTGCCCTGGTGATGATGCCGAACTGGCCGAGACCGCCAAGAACTGCGAAGAAGAGATCCGGGCTCTTGGTGCGCGAGCATGTCACGACCTCCCCATTCCCTGCGGCCAACATACCAAGAACATGAAAAGGAGGGGTAAATCACTGCAGAATTTACAGGTTCAGCGTTTTGTTCTTTTCTTTTTTGAAAATTGAAATGAAACAGAGAAAGGGTTTATGAGAATAAGAAAAATTGACAGTAGGCTGCATGTGCGCGGTGGCTGTTGAGTGCTGCATACCTGTGACGACTTGGAGCTGCAGGACGTTGCTGATCTGCGGGCCATGCTTGAACGCCTGGCCGCTGATGCCGGCATTGGACAGCGTCCCGCCCACGGTGAGGTACAAGTAGTCCGTCCAGGACAGCGGCGCCAGCCCGGCCTTCAGGCACTCCTCCAGCACCTCCACCCACAGAGCGCCGGCGCCCACGTCCGCGTAGGCGCAAGCGGTGGCCTCGCCGCCCGCCCGCGGCGCCGCCACCACCACGACGGTGCGTGGCAGGGAACGCGTCTCCACCACAATGCCGTCGCGCGCCTGCGCCTGGCCCTGAAGCGAGTGCCCCACGCCGCGCGCGGCCACGGTCGCCCTCGGGCGCGGCGGCGCGGACGACAGCGCGCCCAGGAGGAGCGCGATGTCGGCGGAGGACCCCGGGCGGAGGATCGCGAAGGGCGCGTCGGAGACGACGGCGCCGAAGTCGCGCGCCGAGGACGGGGTCGGCTCGAGGAGCGCCACCGGGCCGAACACGTCGGTGGGGCTCTGGATGAAGGTCGCCGCGGAGCAGAGGAACAGGGCTAGCACGGCGGCGTACATGCACAGCGCCTTGAGGTCCATGGCTTCCTGGCCAACCAGCTCCGTCCGTCTGTCGAGTGTCGAGCGCGCGCTTGGACAAGTTACGGGGCCCGATGGCGCTCCTTGCTGGACGAGGCCGATGGAAGAAGCAAGGTAGCTGAAGGCGTGGTCGCTCGTGGTCGCTCGCGCGAGCTGTTTGGTGATTGCTGCCTCGGCCGGGACGTCTCTGTCTGGATGGATCCTTGGGTTCCCACAAGAACTGTGGATCGATGGGAGGGAGGGAGGGAGAGGGAGCGAGGCGAGACAGCTCGCGGATATATACAAGCGGAGAGGAGAGGAATGGGTCTCTGTCGCCGGTCGTAAGCCGTGCCGTGACGCGGTCGGGCCCTGAGAGAGAATCTAATGGAAACCCGGAGTGGGGTACGGCGGATCCACGAGGGCCCGGACCTGTTTCCCGCCTCCGTTCGCTCCACACTTCCACTGATCGATCGCGTTTGTCCCAAGAGGATTAACCACTAAACCTTGGGCAAGAGAGCAACTTACATCGTGAAGAAGTTTAAGAAGAGATCCATTTTAAAAAAACCTTATACTGCTATTAGATAACAAGCTCTAGTTTAAAACTGCGACACTTGTTTTGGATTGGAGCATCAACTGAGACTTGGTTTGACTGAGATTTAGCAATCCTAATCTTTTTTGGATGGATATATCGCTGTATTACTGCTAGATTGTGGAAAAAGAAGGGTACTCGTGGCTATATTGGACCCATGTCTTGGAAAAAGGCCTCGTCCTCGTATATTTTATAGAACTGCAGAAACCCATGTACAGCAGTGCGTATTCTAATCGACGGTATATTAGAAAAAACTCTGTATAGTATCAGTATGTAGTGCCTGCCACGGCACGTAGCGGTCAGTCGCCTCCTCGACGGTGGCTACGAGAGCGCACCGATCCATCTCCGGTGGTCACTGTGGCTGACGCTTAGACGGCATTACTACTCTACTTGCCAGCGACCGTTTTGACTCCCACCGCGGAACGAGTGACCCGTCTTGGCTTCTCTCCCGCCATCCCCGCAGAAACTTCAACGCTGGGCTGCGAGCGCGAGCGCGAACGCGAAAGCGGGCGGCCGGACAGGTGCGTGTCTGCAGCAGCGGCGCTTCCCCGTTGCGGCCTACCTGCCTGCCTGGCGCACACCCCGTGCGTCCGTGGCGTGCTTGCTCGACACTGCTGGGCAGCGACACCCACGTAGCACACGTTACGTGCATGCACTCGCCGCCGGCGTCTGCGGCGACGTACGTACCCACGCGTCCCATACGAAACGTCACTTGCGTCGCCTGCCGTCACCATGGGTCTCGTCGGCGCGATACGTACGTGTGCTTGCGGACTATTTTCTAGAAAGAAGGCGTGCTTGCCGCGTGGAAGTTCTCAGGCTTAAGTCACGAAAACCTAAATCCTCTTACGGCGGCGGCTAGGGCGGCTAGGGCTTCGATGGTTCTCATACTCCGGCGCCGTCCTCCGCCGGTGATATGGGGGAGCGTTGGGGGCAAGGGGTTTGTTGGATCCGCGTGTATGGATCGTGTAGATTTGGATTTTAGGACCTACTCCTAGTAGCTTAGGTTTTTGGCCGTTCGACGTTATGGCGTCGATAAGGGCTACGTCGGCGTTGAATCCATCACCCACTTGGATTCGATTGCTAATCTATTCAAGTGGGGATGGTGTAGTAGCGGAGGCATTACGATAATGGAGTTGTGTCATTGAGATCCGTCGTTGTGACGGTGTTTGCTCCGATGACAGCGTGGTGCTCGAGAGGTAGTGCAGGAGGGAATGTAGATAGTAGTATGCTTTGACAACAACCGGAAGATGGTGGATCATATGCTGGATCCGTGGTTGCCAGATGGTAGATATGGTTTCTTTTTTCGACATCATTGCCGAGCGGGGGTGTCAGATCTAAAATTTGATGACGTGTCCTAAGTGCTGCATCGGCCAGATTCTTTCAACGGGCGATGGATTCGCCTTTCGTAAGCTACTTTAAAGGTTTGAAAAGTTGCTTATTAGCGATGGAGTCGCGACGAGCTTGGACAAAGGGATGATCCGTCACATTTTATTTTTGTGGCTGCTACGATGGTGCCTGAAGTAGATGACGGACATTGGCACCAAACTCGGATGATTTTTCGATTTGATTGTAGTTTTCTTTCTATGTTGGTAGTCTTTTGTGCAAAAGCTGGAATTCTGCTATATTATCTTTTCAGCTTTATTAGATCAATGTCTAGTGTATCAGTAACTTTGATTTTCATTACACAAATGAGACACGTATTATCATTTGGGAAAAGATGACCCTGACAAATGCCATACATGTGGCACGAAGCAATTCAGCCCTGACGTTTTTTATGACAAGTTTATTTACCCATGGATGACACTTTTAGTTGTGAGCATGTCTAAATTTCTGTTTGGATGACAAGTTTTAGTTTTTTTCGGATGACAATTTTTTTAAGTTGTAAAAAATGTCAGGGCGGTGTTACTTCGTGTCACACGTGTGGCACTTATCATTTGGCAAAAGAAAAGTGTACTGCATCGACCGGTCAGCCTCATCAAAGATTTTTCTTTTCTTTGAAACGGAAGTCTCGTCCAAGATTGATACCGTGAACCAAGTGTCCAAGTGCTCGCACTCTTGCGCCACACCAGAGAGAGAGAGAGAGAGAGAGGTGCACCAGTGGGATCGTTGCAGGGTCGACAAATTTCAGATTCTCAATATATTTTGATGTGCACTGTCCCTGGCCAGATATGTATGGGTCGCTTGCTTGCTGCCGCTGCTGACTTGCGTGGCGTATGAATTGCGCATGTGATCTGCCGCTGAGCGTACAGGCACAGAGGGGTGACAATTGGCAAAGGTACACCATCCAACATCACGGAGCGACACGTTGGCGCTGGTCCTGTGTCTAATGCTAGGCTCCGAATCCTATAAGATCCAGGCGATTGGACCGCTCCCTCGTGCAGGCACACATGAGCTGCAAGTATAAGGGCTCGACGAGACTTCGACGGTTTATCCTGCATTTCTGGCAAAGGAGATACACGAGGACGTCCACGGAGGTAACTATTCTAGACCAGAAAAAATGCTTAGTTTTTCTAGCATTTTGAAGTCATAGAAATAATGGCGGTGATTCTTTCTCGGTTGATTTGAAAGTTGTTGTTGTAAGTCGTCCTCCATTCATTGCCTTTCCGTCAATTATTATCTTCTCCTCCCTCCCTCCTTAGAAAGATCACACACCATCCAACTCAAATCCTCCTCTCTTCCCCCCCATCTCACACATGGCCAACAACGTGGCAACGACGACTTAGCCAGTCTCAACCCTAGCAGCCGCATCGGCCCCCCTCCTCTTTCCTGTCCGGTGGCTTTATCATGGTGTCGTCCATTTGGCTATCTCAAATAAAGAAAGGAAACAACAAATTCATGTAATTGTAGGGGTCGCTTTTCAAGAAAAGATACTTCTAGTACACTTTATATAAGATCTCAGTCATCACAAGAAAATTTGAAGCTATATATGTCAATCGCTGTAGAATTTGTTGTTAATTTTTAACAAACGGTTCTAAAATTCTGATAAAAGACACGTACAACATGAGATTTACAAGTTTACAAGCTCTTGGACTTGTACAAATGATCACCAACATCCTTGTCAACAAGAGAAAAAATGGTAAATGTTTTAATTGGCTTTAGAAAACCCTAGGTACTCCCTCCGTCCCATAATATAAAATATTTTTGCAAGCTAATTTTAGAACCAACTTAAAGTTCCCTTCAATCAATTCCTGTTGAGATGCGATGCTCACAAGTCATCTAAGAACAATGTGTGTCCACCAAAAGGACACTTCCTTTTTGTGATTGGAACGCATGAAAGAGAGAAATTGAATAGTCTTCGACGGATCGAGGCTAACCTACACCAGCGGAGCTACACACAAGTTTGTAGGGGGCATGCCCCCCCTCCCCCCTCCCCTCCTCGCTCGAACAAAATCTATGAAGTTTTTATTATCCCCCTCAGAAAATTATGTTTTGTCTTTGGCCCCTCCGGGCATTCCTGTGAAGCTCCACCCATGCTAACCTACATCAAAGTGGTGAATCCAACCCTCAAGGTATCCAATGCGTGCGAGCTCCCTTTCGATTGCCACGGTTTCGTCCAGTACATTTCTGTATATAGTTTTTGAGGTTTGCATGTTTGTCCTTTAGTAACACAACAACTCTTGTACATACTTGTTTCTCTTTGCCCTCTAAATTAAAGGGCAGAGCTTTGGTTGATAAAAATCTTACAAACCGTAGTGATCTTCTATCTTTCGTTAGACAATTTAAGGGTTTGTTGCTCCAGGTTTAGTGATAGAAAAGTTGCTTATTTGTCAACCAGTTGACAACTTCTTTGATATCCGGTGGATCACGTGTGGCTTTTGAATGATACTCCCTCTGTAATTTTTTATAAGATCGTTTAGATCAAAAGTTTACAGAGGGAGTAATATTTTTCTGCTAAACAGTGGAACGGCCAAGTTGCACCCGTTTTAAAGTTCAAAAACTGCATGAAAACCAGTGTGCTATAGCTAAAGAACAAGGATCCAGAATGTTTCAAAAAATTGTCATTCTCAAGCATTGATTTATTTTTTTGTCCAGACCTTCACAATTGTTATATCATCATGAAATTTTGCACGCGGGTGAAGCATTCATCATTGTTCATAAAAGAATTATAATGCTTTGATTTTCTTACTTTTTGTGTGTGAGAAAATGCCTCGTGGTTACCGAAGAAGATGGACAAGCTGAAAGTTCATGAAGTACTACCTAATGAGCGGCCACAATATGTTCTTTTTTCCTTGCACGCAACTCGAGGTGGGCCTGCGGCGCGTCCGTGATCTGAGGCCAACTCCAGCGCATGACCTCAAACAAACGTCTGTTTTGCCCGAATTATGTCAGTTTGGGTAGGGCAATGGGATCGTGTGTGGACCTGTCCTGAAATGCGGTGGTCGTGCGCCCAACCCGCGGACGCATCCTAACCGCGTACATTTTTCTTTGCAAGTCCATAACTTTTTTTCATCCTTGATTTTTGATACACGAAATACATCACCAAATTTTGACTAAAAAAACAAGACCAGAAAAACAAGAACCACATGAATACATTTTAGAAGATATCCAACTTTCATAACTGATTCTCTAAGTCGGATTAGTGCCTTTTCAATGCATTCATTGTTGATCTGTGGAGGCTCGATCTTGCGTGCTTTTTTTTTCTTCGAGTGTAAAGAAGTAGACGTTGCTTCCTCACATTTAGTCTCATATCTAGGAGAGTGGCGTTTTGGCTCCTAGGTGCATATGCACCCATTGTCGAAATCCAAATTCCTAGAAGTTGAAAAATTCGAAACAAAAATCCCGCGTGTATATCCGGACATTTTATGTGCGTTCACAAGGTTTCGGTGAAAAACGACGTTTTTTGTGGCTTGTGTAAAAAAGACAATTTCTGATGCTTCATTCTAACTATTCACGAGGCATTTCTTTATCTTTTTTACACAAGCCACAAAAAACGTCGTTTTTCACTGAAACCTTGTGAACGCACATAAAATGTCCGGATATACACGCGGGATTTTTGTTTC
>NC_057797.1:624961082-624968484 GCF_018294505.1 Triticum aestivum
TTATGTGCGTTCACAAGGTTTCGGTGAAAAACGACGTTTTTTGTGGCTTGTGTAAAAAAGACAATTTCTGATGCTTCATTCTAACTATTCACGAGGCATTTCTTTATCTTTTTTACACAAGCCACAAAAAACGTCGTTTTTCACTGAAACCTTGTGAACGCACATAAAATATCCGGATATACACGCGGGATTTTTGTTTCGAATTTTTTAACTTCTCGGAATTTGGATTTCGACAATGGGTGCATGTGCACCTAGGAGCCAAAGGCAATTACCGCATATCTAGCCTCTATTTTAGCAACAAATGCACTAGACTCATCTCTAGCCTCTATGCTAGCTAAAAGTGCACGAACATCTACTAAATTACGCTCTATCAATATATTGATGTACTCTTCTTCCCAATACCAAAACTTGCATCCATTCTACACAATAAAATTTTAAGTTAGCACAACTAGTCAAATCCGAGAGCACAACCGAAGCTAAAGTAGCACATACCCAATCGTTTAAGCACTTGATGAACACCCATCTGAGATGTTTCGTCGTTGTAGACACGCGGCGCACAACCTTCTTTGAGCAGTCGTCGCACTTAATGAGTGGCAACAGTGCGCCAACGAGGTTTTGGGCTAGCACCGAGCTCGACCGACCACCATTCGTGTATCTGTCGGTGGACCACCGACGATGTAGATCCGAGCGGCTAGAGGAGGAACCACTACCACCATGCGGCCTTGCCGAGGAAGTCCATGGCGCGGCGCGGTCTCCCACAGCTGGGCGAGCTCAAGACCGACCTGATCCGCTCCTAATCCGGTCGCGGGGTGCGTAAATCAGGTGGCCGTGCTTGGGTAGCTTGGGGGCGTCGAAGGGAAGGAGGCTGGGCGAGCGCGCGTCCGAGCTGCAGCTGCAATGGCAGCGGCGGCGGCTAGGGGAAGAGCGTAGAAGAGTGGATGGGGTGCGGCTGGAGGGGGAGGGGGCGGATAGAAAAAAATATCCTTATGCCACCAACAGGCGGACCAGGAAAGGACACGCGTGCACGGCCCATCTGTCCGCACATTGTTCGTTACACCTCATGAACGGTCCAAATTTAAACCGAGGATGGGTCGAAAACAAACAGAAAACGGACAAAAACCCGTTTGCATCCGTGTGGACTGTTTGGTTTATCTGTTTTACATCAAACGAACGTATCTGAACAGAATGAGGTTGCTGAGCGGAGTTGGCCTGATTCGCGCCATCGAGCTCGATCGGAGGTGTCTGATGGCGAGATCGCTCTCAACGTCGACCCTTTGCTGCCGTCGCCGGACCGTGGCCCCGTCCGTCCGTGACACCACCGGGGTGCCCCTGCCGTGCCCAGTGCGAAGCTTGAACCAATTATCATCACAGCTGAACTGTCATGTCCCTCGCTACTCTGCCAAAAAAAGAAAAGTCTCCTAGCCACACGTGGCGCATTGCCCTCTTGGCTGAGTTGTCCTGTTATTTCCGCCCTACTCCTACTACTCCTATTAAACCTGTGAGCAAGCCGTGGCAGCATGTACACGTGCGTTGCTGCTGCACCGTTAGGACTTAGGAGTGGTACACAAGGAACGTTGCATGTGGAGTATGCGTATCTGGTCCAGGCCAAGCTATCCATTGCGGTCCAGAGCGCCAAAAGGCCCCAGCTTGCTTGCTTCAGGTCCCCTCGTCCCCCGCGTCCCTCTCTGAGGCGACTAGGGAAAACCCTAGCTCCCTTCGCCGCCGGCCCTCCTCCACCCTTCCTTCCCCCTTACCGCCGCTGAGGGACACAGACGGGCAAAGCCCGGGTAGTGCCGGTGACGGCGGCCTCTCTCTGGCGCGTCTCTCTCTCTCCCCTGGCGGCGACGCGAGTTCTTCCGGCGGCGGTTTGGCAGTGTGGCGCGGCGGAGCTCCGGCGATGACCCGGTCCTACGGCGGGGTGGATGGCAGGGCACCGTCCAGTGGTGCTGCCTCCGCGGCGGCTGTGGCTTGGGGCCCTTGACCCCGATCTGATCTGGATCTGATGGTGCTTGGGTCTAGGCCATGGCGGCTGGCGAGGTGTGGTGTTCGTCGGGGCTTGTCGGCCTCTAGGCACCATGGGGGTGCCGACGGCGACGCGTGCCGGGCGTGGTGACGCTGGTGGACGTGGTGGCCATCTCCTTCCAGAGATGGGCGGCCAAAGGCTTGGTGATCGGATCTCGAGATCCATCATCTAGTCCCGGCCGCGAGTAGGGGAGACATGGTTGCCGGTGAAAACCGAGCCGACGGCAGGCGATGGCGGCGTTCTCGCCGTTACCTTGATGGAGGCATCATAGTGTAACTAAGGTCGACCCAATCGTGCTGGTCCGGGGGAAATCCTAGGATCTGGTGTACCAGATCGGACGATGGCGGCACTGCGGTGTCGTTTCTCCTTTGGGAGCATCGTTTGTGGAGCAGCGCTGAAAGTCAGAGGCAGGAGGTGGAGCGGCTTCTTCTTGCACGGAGCTTCGGTGGAGATATCAAGTCATGCCTGACCGACAGGTGCTACGCTTTGTCATACCTGGTCGGCAGGTGCTACGCACGACAGATTTTCCAAGGACTTCAAGCTGTGTCGGCTGGTGGTACTTGGCAGCATGGCGCTGAGGTGTATCAGTGGCGACTGCGACGTGCTTAGCTGTTTGCGCGCAGGGAGGAGGTGTCGTTGGGCGCAGTGGTGGCGTCGACGATAGCTAGACCAAACAAGGTTGACGCATCAGTACAGTTCTGAAGATGGAGCGGAGGCAGTTGGCGGCGGCGGCCTCTGGGAGCACGCCGGACCAATGTGTGCCCCAGACCCGGCAAGTGGCTAGCTTGGGGTCTTAGGTTTTAAATGCTAGGCTTGGCTGCGATGTCTGTTTGGTATTAGGCTCAGGCTATCTGCGCACCTTCATCAACTGGATGTGTAGCGACAGTTTGTTGCTTAGACGACGGCTTTAGTCTTACTATTGTATGACTTTATAAGATCTTGTGAGAATAATTAATAAACTGGTTGTATATATCGCCTAGATGCAGAAGCCGGGGATCATCCTCTTTTTCTAAAAAAATCTGTTTGCTTCAATCGGTGGTTTCATGCACGGAGAATACTCCCTTCGTTCCTAAATACTAATACTATAAGCCTTTTTAAAGATTTTAATATAAACTACATATGAACATATGTAAATGTATTTTAAAGTGTAGATTCATTTATTTTGCTCTATATGTAGTTCATATTAAAATACCTAAAAGACTTACATTTAAAAATAAAGTGAGTAGAAAAAATAGTACATACATGAAATAGAAAAAGGCAACACACTGGTTTGGGCAAAGTCGAACACCCTTGTGCGGCTTCTCCAACGGTGTACCACAGGATGCCGCAGTATGATTTAGCTATCTATGAGTGAGTCCATAAAAATAATCTCTCCGCTTTTGTTTTAGTCTATATATAAATTTTGAACAAAATCAAGCTTTATAACTTTGTAAAGTTTGACTAACTTTATATTTGAAAAAATTAACTCACAATATTATCAGATACACCATGAAATGTATTTTCATACTATATAGTTCTAGTATTATAGGTGTTCATGTTTTTGATATAAATTAGATCAAACTTTGTGTAGTTTAACTTCAGTCAAATTTTATACGCGAAGTGAAAAGAAACGGAGGAAGTACATCATCGAACCGGCTGCGGTGGGCATTCAAGGAAGAGAGTAAAATAAGACGCACACGCATGTCGCTGCTGCCCCCCACCGAATTTACACCGAATACTGATCATGTCCAAGCATTGAAGAGTTCATGTGATGTAGCCGCCCACATTTTTGGACATGCGGTCCTGCATCCGTGTCAGAACACGGATGTTTTGGTTGCACGTAGCCATTGTCTTAGATTATATGTATGGCATACATGGCAGCAAGTCCAGTCGCGAGATCCCTTCATGTGACGCGATCGAGGCGGGGTCAGTAACTCTTGCTGGCCACGACACGATGTTCGCCGGGGCCTGCAGCTGCCCCTGCAACTGCAACATGTTGCTCGGCCGCGTGCAGCAACCGCCGGGCGATCTCGTAGGATTCCATGAACCTTTGGCTTTGGAACAACAAGACACGAGCCCATGGGTCTTGCAATCTCTGCGCAGGGATTGGGTGCATCTGGCCTTGGATCCATGAGACGGTGCGTACGAGCTTTGCTTTGAGCTATGTTTGTTAGCGCAACGTGCGTACGTTTTCGTCCACCTGACCAACCTCTGCTAGGACGAATATATGTTCAGCCAATCGAACGTTGATGCCCATGATGATGCATGGTCACCCTGATGTTGAGCGACCACGTTTTTTGTAGGGAGATTGGATGATTTGCCACACTTTATTTGGAGTTTGCTGATTTGCCCCGTTTTAGTTTGGATTAGATCATTTGCCCCATTTTTCCTTAATCTTTTGATCATTTGCCCTATTACCCGTTTTAATGAATTCTTACTTATTGTAATTCAGAAAATGAATGTAGAATGTCCTTTATGCCCCTATATCAGTTTTGTAATCTCCCAGTAATCGCCATGCCCCATGTTCTGGCGTTTCGTGACTTCTGCTGCCGGCGGATCGTGTATATCTACATGTATATGTACGTGAGCTACGTGAGGAGATAGCCTCCAAGAAAAGCATCGGTTGAGTACTTGAGTCAGCTGTGCAGGTAGTGTTCGCCGGAGAGCACACGGCGAGTCGGCGTATTGGCTTGTGCCCGGGGCTGCGTACATGGTTGCAGGTGGTCTCCCTAGCCCCTCTGCTACTCCCATCTGTACCAGATATATGAGTTTATAAACAGTGGTACTCCTTCTGTCGTTCGACCAGGTAGAGAGAAGATTAGGCAGAGAAATAGCAAAACTATCATAGGGCATAAAGGTCATTCCACGTCCATTTGCTGAATTATAACAATTAATAATTCATTAATACATGACTTAAGGCAAATGATCTAAAGGAAAAATAAAAATGGGGCAAATGATCCAATCCTAACTAAAGCGGGGCAAATCATCAAGTCCCCAAATAAAACGTGGCAAATGATCCAATCTCCCGTTTTTTGTACCCCTGTCTTTCCATCGTCGCTGATCGTGTAAATATGGGCCCACCACCAGTCGGACCGTCGTTCTTGGCTTGAAGCACAATCTTCTCTGGTTTGTCACCCTCACTGACGCAAGTGGCGATACTGGAAATCTTGGGTTCTTGGCTTATCATGGTGTAAAGCTTACTTTGCATAGCAATATTCCGAGCATATGCGTTCCTCTGAGTGGTGGCCAAAGGAGAGTGCAAAGCAGTAGCTTATTAAGCCTTAACTTTCATACTGATACTGGATACGTAGTTTATTGCCACATGCGACAACAGAGGATGTTTGTACTAGCAATATTATCGCTACATTTCGACAATATGGCACGACCTACTACCTTTTATATGGTGCAAAATCTGGGTGGTTTTGAGAGGCGGACGTAAATCTCTGAATAAGACATGTAGTTGTCGTCGTCAGTCCATACGTGTGTGGATCAAACCGGCCTCTGTCTAATATCTTCTGTCACCTAATTATACTGCTGAATTTGACATGAAAGCGTTTGGACTCTGTCTGAACCAGTAAGTGAGTGTAACCTGCAGTTTTGTATACAAGAGAAAACCTGAAAAGGCGTTGCCGATGGTGATGATCGCTGATGCATCTCCGTCAGCTTTGGATGTATTATGTTTTACAATCGCAGCCATGAGGGTAGCGGATCTAGCACTAGATTGCATGCTTGCATGTCGATAGCCCCATATACTTCTGAATAATCTGGATATCACATCTTATTAGGTCACTGGTCGAATTCAGGCTTATACTATACAGGGACCAACAACAGTTGCCCAACCAACGGTTTGTACTTAATTTAGGTTACCGCGCTTAAGTAAGGCTGCTAGCTAGAAGATAGTAGTGCTATTATAAGACTGTGTATCAGACATCCAAGAAAGTACAACTTCAGGTTACAGCAGCAGAAACAATAAGCGTCAAGTTGAGAGATTAGGTCAGTGGAGTACTTGAAAGGTAGCAAATGGTATTACAAAATTCATTCAGTGCGCTTTCGTAGGTCATCAGCAATGCGCAGCCAACATTCTAAAACCACCAAACAACTCGAACCGATATCGACTGCGGAGTTTTCTTGAGTCACACTAAATTTACATCGACACAGTGAAAACACTTTTTTTTCTTGTGCTTCTGAACAACTCCAAATAATAATCCCTCAAAAAAAAAAACTCCAAAGTAACAAATAGTTAGGCATGTCCACTAAGAAGCTGGTCTGGTACTGGTAGTTCACAAGCGGTGAACCGGGCATCCTTTTTTTCCGGTAGATCATTTTTCTGAAAAAGGCATCATTTCATCATATCCGAAATGGGCTACTTGGCCAGAATATCACGAGAGTCCTCCTCCCAAAGCGAAAAAGAAAGAAAAAAGACACCAAAGGGCATATTATACTCGTTCCGCTTGCCTGATGTGAGGCGTGTTGCACAAAGCCACAAAACGTGAGAGTTGTGAGAAGCGACACAATTATGGACTTATGAAATGGTGATCTCATGAGATATAAGTAGGAACTTTCGGATCGAAGAGCTATTTTGTCTATAAGTGGAAAGAAGAGCTATTTTGCCTATTTTAACATTCTAAAAATATGGAGCTATTTTATTATTCTGAAAAAAGAGAGCTATTTTATTACTTTGGCAAAGTAGTTAAGAGTTCTAGCAACAATTGCTCGTAAATCTGAACTAAAAAAAAATCACCCCCTCTGTCCCAATTTATAAGATGTATCTAAAAAGTCAGATATCGCTTATTTTAACCAAGTTTGTAAAGAATAATAAAATAAACCATGTTACTTTTTTCGTTTTTATTTTCTCTTTCTAAATGCACGAACATTTTTTTAAACCTAGGATCATTTCTCAAATTGCTGAACAATTATTCAAATTCTGAATATGTTTTCAAACTCGTGAACAATTTTAGAAATTTGGTAACATTTTGCAAGTGCATGTATATTTTCTAAATCATGAACATTTTTTTGAAGTACAAGAACAATTTTTAAATTCATGAACTTTTCATGAAACCGAGAATATTTTCTGAAATATATGAACATTTCTGAGATTTTTTAAAATTATTGAGCATTTTTGAAAATTCCTGAACATTTTTAAAATTTGGGTACACTTTTCAAATTTGTGAACATTTTTTGAAATCCCAAAACATTTTACAAATCATGAACATTTTGTGAAACCCGAGATTTTCTTGAAATTGTATATCATTTTTAAAAATTAGGAACATTTTTAAATTCTGAGAACATTTTTTGAATTTTGGAACTTTTTAAAATCTTGAACTTTTTTCAAATTTGGGATTTGTGAACATTTTCTGAAGCTTAAAAAAGAACGAGAAAACAAAAAGAAATGAAAAAAGA
>NC_057797.1:624968791-625039224 GCF_018294505.1 Triticum aestivum
AATTTGCTCAAAAAACAAAACTAAATTCACAACCAAACATCATTATTGGTGTTCAAGCCCATTTCAAAGCATAGGCTAATTTGGTTGTCAAACCAATTCAATTCCAAGCCCTCCAATATCTACATCCAAGCAGAGCCCAAGTTGTATCAGGTGCCATATGTAATACTCCCTTCGTCCCAAATTTTAACATGTGAGCTCTTCAATTCGTTTCATTAAGCACATACACTACTTATGCTCGCCGTAAGGCCCTCCATGAACAAGATTTCTAGCCCTCGGTTGTAACACATGCTTTTGTGCAGCGTTACCTAGCTGATTTGGCTATGATTAAGCCGGCACCACGGCACCACGCCTATGCAGCAATAGGCTATGGTTCCTGAAACTGAAAGTGCAGCCCGCTGGATTCTTTCACCTACGGGACATGTCAAAACTAAGGTATATGGAGTTGTTTCTTCTTCCCACTCAGTTTCACAGTTTGCAGAGACTCCATGGGTCTCTTCCTGGGTGCTTTGGTAGTGCACTTCACAGGGTTCACCGATTCGAGCATCTGAGCCTAGGAAAAAAGAACGATCGAACATCTCTAGAAGCCACGGTGTGCTCTTGCTCTAGCTTCTTCTGATCTTCTGGTGAACTGAGTCGTTGTAGCTTCGGACTGCAATATGGTTATTGACGATGTTCATAAAGTGTTGAGTATCATGATTAGTTAGAAAATACGAGGTAGACTAGGATTTATTTTGACTTTGTACTTTAAATTGATCATGTACTTCTATATATAGTATATACCAACGGGACTCAAGTAATAAGTAACGACTTCAGCAATCCCTATCTCTCTCTTTTAACATGGTATTAGCCTAATTGGTCCAAACACTAGCCACCTCCCACCCGTTCCGCCCCACACTCTGCCACCGGGGCGGTCGGCCTCCATGACCGTCGCTGGCCGTCGCGCCGCCCGTACTGTGTTTATCCACCGGTCGTGTTGATTGGCTGTCCTAAAAAGTCTTTTCTCCGATTTGTTGATCTAGATTTTTCTCTCTTGGCGGTCGCCTTGATCGTCGTTTTTTTGTTTTCAGATCTAAGACCGGTTTGCATCGCCCACCTCCGTCGTTGACACCCGCATGTTTCTACTCCGGCACCGATGCGACCACCCGGCCTCCTCCCCGACCTAGCGGCCTCATGCGATGTGGCAGCCCGTCCCGGCCGTGGTTCGCACGTCTGCCCGCCCGTCGCTCTGTGTCGATCGTCGTCGTCCTCATCTGATTAAGATCCTGCATCACCTCGCCTCCACCTCGCTCGGCTACATCTGTCTGCTAGCCCTGACGCCGCGCCACACATAATGGATGGACCGACTGCGTTGTGATGCGCAGCTTGCGCCCCTCTTAGTGGTGGGCCACGTGCACGCATCGGTTGTTCGCGCGTCCCTCGCACATGGCCTCAGTGGCTCGGCCACCTCATCACCAACCGGGGACCCCGACCTTACGAGTGTCCAGATTGATCACTTGGTCGCCGCTTCGCTTCATGCATGCCACGCGACCCACCTAGCTAGTCGCTTGTGCGCGCCTCCGCATATCCTGTAAAAATTGTCCCCGAGTTCAGCACACCCCTGCATCAATCGAGCAACGGGTCGCCCCGTCGGGCCGCCGCCCAATGGTTCTCCCCGTGGCTGCACCGACTCGCGTGTCGCTGTCGCGTTGCCCCTTCGGGCCGCGAGACGTGGTCCACACCGCCGCCCAGAGGCCGTCCCCGCGGTTGCAGTGACCCGGGCTCCACTGCTGCGCCGCCCTTTTAGGCCGTAGCACCGCGGCCCCCATCGTCGCCCCGACCCGCCTGCTGCCGCTACGTCGCCCTTCGGACCGTAGCGCCACGGCCCGCGGTCCACTCCGCCGTCCCTGTGCGTTGACTTCCCATGGTATGCGCTGCGCCGCCTCCATTGACGCGGGAACGCCACCTTTCACGCTGGTCTTCGTCACGCTGACGGGTTCCTCGCCTACTTCGAGCACCACCACCGCACTCCTAACCTAGCCGTCGCGGCCACCGCTGCTACACCCATAGCCGCCTCCGTCAGTCCACCCCCTTTGTCTTCGCCCAGCACCAGCTCGTCGTCAGCGTCGTCGTCATGTTCCCCGACCAGTTTGTCTGCTCCGACCACCGTTGGTGTCATCGGCCCCACACCGATTGACGCCACAATCGTTGTCGAGTATCCTCCTCTACTGGCACCTCCGACTCCTCGACATGGCATACAGCTCGTGCAGATCCCTCGTCTATGCATGCCCGGTGCTGGCAACACCGATACGTGCCTTCGTCCATGACATGTCCCCGGGCCTGGCAAGCCTGGTGCGGCGCTTCATCAACTTCTTCTCCGTCTGTTTACGCATGGCCTGTGCAGGCAACGCCGACGCCTGCCTTCGTCTACAACGTGTCCCTGGGTTTGGCAAACCCGGCGTGATGCCTCGTCAACAACGTCTTCTTCCCGGCGCACCACTACTTCGACACCATTTCGGCCATGACTAAATCGGCGCCTCTTTGCGCCCGCGGCTCCATAGCGGCTTCCTCAACACCATCTACCCCGACTCAACATCGACCACGGCTTCACCACCCTACGCTCTCGGCTACCTCAACAACCGGCACAAAGGGCTACCGCCTTGCTTGAGCAACCTTGTCGGTTTCCACTCCAGCCACAAGTTTAGCGATGCATCGACCATTACGACTGTTGGGGGATGTCCGTCAGCTTACCTTCGGATTCTTCTCCAGTCTCATCGTCTGCGTCGTGATAACCCAAAAGTATAGGGGAACAATTGTAGCCTCTTTCTATAAGTAAGAATGTCGAACCCAACGAGGAGCTAAAGGTAGAACAAATATTCCCTCAAGTTCTATCGACCACCGATATAACTACACGCACGCTTAACGTTCGCTTTACCTAGAACAAGTATGAAACTATAAGTACTTTGTAGGTGTTGTTGGATAGGTTTGCAAGAATATAAAGAGCACGTAAATAAAAACTAGGGCTGTTTTAGGTAAAGAAGCAATAAAGTTAGTATAGCGAGTGTTGGAAAGTGGTGGTAGGAGTTGCGAAATTGTCCCTAAGCAACTGACTACTTTACTAGACCGATAGCAAGTTTTATGTGGGAGAGGCCACTGCTAGCATGTCATCCCTCACTTGAAATTCTATGCACTTATGATTGGAAATATTAGCAAGCATCTGCAACTACTAACGTTCATTAAGGTAAAACCCAACCATAGCATTAAGATATATTGGCCCCCCTTCAATCATGTATGCATCAATTTCTATGCTAGGTTGAAGCTTCTGTCACTCGTGCCCTCCAATACATAGTCCTATCAACATACAACTAACCCTATGGTGTGATCCACGCGCACGCTCATATGATGGGCACCAAAGGACATCAACATAACCACAAGCAAATTAAACCAATCATAGCAATTCACCAATTACCGATAGGACAACGAAAATCTACTCAGACATCATAGGATGGCAACACATCATTGGATAATAATATGAAGCATAAAGCACCATGTTCAAGTAGAGGGTACAGTGGGTTGCGGGAGAGTGGACCGCTGTAGATAGATGGGGGAAGGTGATGAAGATGTTGGTGAAGATGACAGAGGTGTTGGTGTAGATTGCCGTCACACGATGATGGCCCCGACGGCGTTTCAGTGCCACCGGGGGAGAGGGGGAGAGGGCCCCCCTTCTTATTTCTTCTTCCTTGACCTTCTCCCTAGATGGGAGAAGGGTTTCCCCTCTGGTCCATGGCCTCCATGGCAGCGGAGGGGCGAGAGCCCCTCCGAAATTGGATATGTCTCTCTGTCTCTCTCTGTTTCTGCGTTCCCCAATTCTGCCCTTTCACCGTTTATTATATTCCCGGAGATCTGTAGCTCTGATTGGGATGAAATTTGGACACAATTTTTATCCGGATATTTGCTTTCTTGCTGCGAAAGAAGGGCACCAACCGCCTTACGGAGTGTCCATGAAGGCCCAGGGTGCGCCTGACCCCCTGGAGCGCGCCCCTCACCCTCGTGGGCCCCTTGGGCATCGTCTCGCGTTGATTCCACTTCCCAAAATTCACATATATTCCAAAAAAATCTCCGTCAGTTTTTATCCCGTTTGGACTTCGTTTGATATGGATTTTCTGCGAAACAAAAAAACTTGCAACAAACAAGAACTGGCACTGGGCACTGGATCCATATGTTAGTCCCAAAAATAGTATAAAAATTTGCCAAAAGTATGTAAAAGTTGTAGAATATTGGCATGGAACAATCAAAAATTATAGATATGACAGAGACGTATCAGCATCCCCAAGCTTAATTCCTGCTCGTCCTCGAGTAGGTAAATGATAAAAAGATAATTTTTGATGTGGAATGCTATCTAGCATAATCTTGATCATGGCATGAATATTAAGACACGAGTGATTCAAAGCAATAGTCTATCATTTGACATTAAGACAATAATACTTCAAGCATACTAATAAAGTCATGTCTTTTCAAAATAACATGGCCAAAGAAAGTTATCCCTACAAAACCATATGGCCTGGCTATGCTCCATCTTCACCACACAAAATATTCAAATCATGCACAACCCCGATGACAAGCCAAGTAATTGTTTCATACTTTTGACGTTCTCAAACATTTTCAACTTTCACACAATACATGAGCGTGAGCCATGGATATAGCACTATAGGTGGAATAGAATATGATGGTGGAGGTTGTGTGGAGAAGACGAAAAGGAAGAAAGTCTCACATCGATGCGGCTAATCAATGGGCTATGGACATGCCCATCAATTGATGTCAATGTGAGGAGTAGGGATTGCCATGCAACAGATGCACTAGAGCTATAAGTGTATGAAAGCTCAAACTGAAAACTAAGTGGTTGTGCATCCAACTTGCTTGCTCATGAAGACCTCGGGCATTTGAGGAAGCCCATCATCGGAATATACAAGCCAAGTTCTATAATGAAAAATTCCCACTAGTATATGAAAGTGAAAACGTAGGAGACTCTCTCTATGAAGAACATGGTGCTACTTTGAAGCACAAGTGTGGTAAAAGGATATTAACATTGCCCCTTCTCTCTTTTTCTCTTTTTTTTGTTTTTTTGGTGGGCTTCTTTGGCCTCTTTTTTTTGTGGGCTTCTTTGGCCTCTTTTTTTGTAAAGTCCGGAGACTCATCCCAACTTGTGAGGGAATCATAGCTTCCATCATCCTTTCCTCACATGGTACAATGCTCTAATAATGATGATCATCACACTTTTATTTACTTTCAACTCAATATTACAACTCGATACTAGAACAAAATATGACTCTATATGAATGCCTCCGGCGGTGTACCGGGATGTGCAATGATCTAGCCTAGCAATGAAATCAAAAAATGGACAAGCCATGAAAACATCATGCTAGCTATCTTACGATCATGCAAAGCAATATGACAATGAATGCTCAAGTCATGTATATGATGATGATGGAAGTTGCATGGCAATATATCTCGGAATGGCTATGGAAATGCCATGATAGGTAGGTATGGTGGCTGTTTTGAGGAAGATATAAGGAGGCTTATGTGTGATAGAGCATATAGTATCACGGGGTTTGGATGCACCGACTAAGTTTGCACCAACTCTCAAGGTGAGAAAGGGCAATGCACGGTACCGAAGAGGCTAGCAATGATGGAAGGGTGAGAGTGCGTATAATCCATGGACTCAACATTAGTCATAAAGAACTCACATACTTATTGCAAAAATCTATTAGTCATTGAAACAAAGTACTACGTGCATGCTCCTAGGGGGATAGATTGGTAGGAAAAGACCATCGCTCGTCCCCGACCGCCACTCATAAGGAAGACAATCAATAAATATCTCATGCTCCAACTTCGTTACATAACGGTTCACCATACGTGCATGCTACGGGAATCACAAACTTCAACACAAGTATTTCTACAATCCACAACTACCCACTAGCATGACTCTAATATCACCATCTTTCTATCGCAAAACTATTGCAAGGAATCACATATATCATATTCAGTGATCTACAAGTTTTATGTAGGATTTTATGACTAACCATGTGAATGACCAATTCCTGTCATCTCTCTAAATAGATATAAGTGAAGCAAGAGAGTTTAATTCTTTCTACAAAAGATATGCCCATGCTCTAACAAATATAAGTGAAGCAAAAGAGCATTCTACAAATGGCGGTTTTCTATGTGAAGAGAAACAGGCAATCCAAACTTCAAATGATATAAGTGAAGCACATGAAGCGTTCTATAAAGCCATACTCAAAAGATATAAGTGAACTGCAATGAGCATCCTATAAATCAACCATGGAATATCTCATACCAACATGGCGCATCAAAGAAAAGTGAAAACTAAATGCAAAATACGCTCCAAGATTTGCACATATCGCATGAACGAAACGAATCCGAAAACATACTGATACTTGTTGAAGAAAGATGGGATGCCTTCCGGGGCATCCCCAAGCTTAGACACTTGAGTCTCCTTAAATATTTACTTGGGGTGCCTTGGGCATCCCCAAGCTTGAGCTCTTGCCTCTCCTCCTTCTCCTCATATCGAGACCTCCTCGATTCTTGATCACTTCATCTACACAAAACTCAATAGAAAGTTCGGTAAGATCCGTTAGTATAATAAAGCAAATAACTACTCTAAGTACTGTTGCAAACCAATTCATAATTTTTTTTGCATTGTAGATACTGTAATATAACTTTTCCATGGCTTAATCCACTGATAGAAATCGATAGTTTCATCAAAACAAGCAAACAATGCATCAAAAACAGAATCTGTTTTAAACAGGACAGTCTGTAGTAATCTGAAAATTCACCATACTTATGGTACTCCAAAAATTCTGAACAAATTAGGAACAATAAAAAATTTGTATAGAAATACAGTGCAAAAGGTTTCAGAACCGTTTGACGTTCCAGTAAAAAACGTAAAATCGCGCACTACAGCCAAAGTTTCTATTTTGCACCGCACGAACCAACAAGCAATGTAAACATCCTAAAGGCAAATCTTGGCACATTATTTTTATAATAAAATGGATTTGTACTTTATAAAAGCACAAAACAGAAATAAATGACTCTATAAAACTTTTGGGTTGTCTCCCTGGCAGCACTTTCTTTAAAGCCATTAAGCTAGGCATATAGTGCTCAAGTAATGGATCCACCCGGATCCCAAGGTATATCAAAGCCATTTTTAATTAACAATGATTTGTGATTTAGTAGTGAGCAAAAACTAACATATATCATGCAACAACAAAGTCTAACTCTCTTCCTATGCATCGGCATGTCATAAAAGAACAATTCATGCACACATAGTAAAGGCCAATGCATAGTATAAACAGTCTCTTGCAATTTTATCATATTGGAAACATGGAGAGGCGGAGATGTAGTTCCTCTCTCATAACAATTGCAAGTAGGAGCAGCAAGCACATGCATATTATATCTGTCAAAATCATCATGTGTAACGGTAAAATGCAACCCATCAATATAATCCTTAATAAGGGCAAACTTCTCCGATATAGTGTAGTCAGGAGAATTCAAAAAGATAATAGGACTATCATGCGTGGATGCAATATCAACAATTTCATATTTAACATAAGGAACTATAGCAAGTTCATTTCCATAAGCATAATTCATATTGGCATCTTGGCCACAAGAATAGAAAGCATCAAGTTCATCAAAAAGGGATTTTTCAAACGAATCAACGGGATCATAACAATCATCATAGCAATCATCCTTTGGTAAGCACGAAGGGAAATTAAACAATGTATGAGTTGAAGAGTTACTCTCATTAGAAGGTGGGCACGGGTAGCTAATCTGCTCTTCCTCCTTTTGTTCTTCGCTCTCCTCATCATCTTTTTCATCCAATGAGCCCCCAGTTTCATCAATTCCTTCTTCCATAGACTCCTGCAAAATATTAGTCTCTTCTTGGGCAGTGGAGGAGTCCTCAATATATGGTTTAACATAGGCCTTAGAAGCATAATTATCATAACAATATTTAAGTATGGCAAAATTTTCAGATTTGTAAAGAGTAGCATCTTACTTTCCAATCAAAGAAGCAATTTCATAAGCACCCTTAAAAGCAACAAAATCTTCAATTTATTTAACATCATAGTAATTATAAACACCCTTAGCATACGAAGATACGATTCCATTATTACTAAACTCACATTGGTAGGGAAGGTGTTTCTTAGGGTCTTCAAAACAACAAGTAAAATCATATATTTCACATAAATTCCAAGCATAGCATTGCAAACAATGAATTTGATCCAATAAAAGTTTCCCCTTTTGAGATAAGCGGTGTCGCACATAACAAGCATGCTCATCTAAAGATTTGCCCTCAACTAAGCTAGTTGGGGTTTCAGCATGAACACATAGGGATCGAAGATGATCCAAGTAAAAAGCTTCAGGAGTGTGATAGATTCTGAGTGGTTATTCAACCATTGGTATAGCAGGTACAACTATTTTTTTTGGTATTTTGCGTTTCCTACCCATAACTAAAGATAGAAAACAAGAGCACAAAATAAAAACTACTTAGTGATAAAGCAAACAAGCACACACGAGAATATTCACCCCACGCTATAACTCCCCGACAACGGCGCCAGAAAAAGGTCTTGATAACCCACAAGTATAGGAGATCAATTGTAGCCTCTTTCGATAAGTAAGAGTGTCGAACCCAACGAGGAGCTAAAGGTAGAACAAATATTCCCTCAAGTTCTATCGACCATCGATACAACTCCACGCACGCTTAACTTTCGCTTGACCTAGAACAAGTATGAAACTAGAAGTACTTTGTAGGTGTTGTTGCATAGGTTTGCAAGAATATAAAGAGCACGTAAATAAAAACTAGGGGCTGTTTTAGGTAAAGAAGTAATAAAGTTAGTATAGCGAGTGTGGAAAAGTGGTGGTAGGAGTTGCGAAATTGTCCCTAAGCAATTGACTACTTTACTAGACCGATAGCAAGTTTTATGTGGGAGAGGCCACTGCTAGCATGTCATCCCTCACTTGAAATTCTATGCACTTATGATTGGAAATATTAGCAAGCATCTGCAACTACTAACGTTCATTAAGGTAAAACCCAACCATAGCATTAAGATATATTGGCCCCCCTTCAATCATGTATGCATCAATTTCTATGCTAGGTTGAAGCTTCTGTCACTCTTGCCCTCCAATACATAGTCCTATCAACATACAACTAACCCTATGGTGTGATCCACGCGCACGCTCATATGATGGGCACCAAAGGACATCAACATAACCACAAGCAAATTAAACCAATCATAGCAATTCACCAATTACCGATAGGACAACGAAAATCTACTCAGACATCATAGGATGGCAACACATCATTGGATAATAATATGAAGCATAAAGCACCATGTTCAAGTAGAGGGTACAGTGGGTTGCGGGAGAGTGGACCGCTGTAGATAGATGGGGGAAGGTGATGAAGATGTTGGTGAAGATGATAGAGGTGTTGGTGTAGATTGCCGTCACACGATGATGGCCCCGGCGGCGTTTCAGTGCCACCGGGGGAGAGGGGGAGAGGGCCCCCCTTCTTCTTTCTTCTTCCTTGACCTTCTCCCTAGATGGGAGAAGGGTTTCCCCTCTGGTCCATGGCCTCCATGGCAGCGGAGGGGCGAGAGCCCCTCCAAAATTGGATCTGTCTCTCTGTCTCTCTCTGTTTCTGCGTTCCCCAATTCTGCCCTTTCACCGTTTATTATATTCCCGGAGATCTGTAGCTCCGATTGGGATGAAATTTGGACACAATTTTTATCCGGATATTTGCTTTCTTGCTGCGAAAGAAGGGCACCAACCACCTTACGGAGTGTCCACGAAGGCCCAGGGTGCGCCTGACCCCCTGGAGCGCGCCCCTCACCCTCGTGGGCCCCTTGGGCATCGTCTCGCGTTGATTCCACTTCCCAAAATTCACATATATTCCAAAAAAATCTCCGTCAGTTTTTATCCCGTTTGGACTTCGTTTGATATGGATTTTCTGCGAAACAAAAAACTTGCAACAAACAAGAACTGGCACTGGGCACTGGATCCATATGTTAGTCCCAAAAATAGTATAAAAATTTGCCAAAAGTATGTAAAAGTTGTAGAATATTGGCATGGAACAATAAAAAATTATAGATACGACGGAGACATATCGCGTCGCTACCGTTGTGACTGCGGCGAGATGTTCAGTATTATGATTAGCTGGGAATACAAGATAGACTAGGATTTGTTCTGGCTTGTCTTGCACTCCAAGTTCACCATGTACTCCTATATGTATGCCCATGGAGCTCAAGCAATAAACATTGATTCCACCAATCCCTCTCTATCCCTTCTTACACAAAGGCACAGGTGGAAGTTACGGTAATGTCTTACGGGAATCAACCTGGCTAGTGATTTGGAGGCTTGCACTTTCATCTTCTAAGGTAGAAAGTCCAATTTCAAGGCTCATAGCCTTGCCAAGCATGCTCTAGGAGTTTTCGAGGGATGCATATGTGGATCATTCTGCCTCATGATCTAGTTTGTATCCCTAATAACATTGAGTAATAAAGTGGAGCATGTTTAGAATTTTTTAAAATCAAAACTCATATATTAAATGAGGAGAATGGAGTTTTAGAGTGTTACAAGACCCCACCGAGCACGGCCTGACAATTACTCGATTACCACACATTTCCCTAATTTCTTAGCACTGGCGATAACCCATAGTTTAGTCTCGTCGACAACAATTTTGAGAAGGATTGGCGGCGGTACGCTCTTGGGTCGGAAGACCCTAGTATTCCAGTCATTCTATATTGTCCAAGTCACAAGCATGGTGATTGATGCCATCGGTCGCCTATTGCAGTTGGCCATGTCGGTTCTATTATCCCACCATTTGAAGAGGGATTCGTGGAGGTGCCACGCAATGGTGTCTGTCGTGGAATTGTCATGGCAGATGTCCTAGTGTGAGGACTTAGTCGTGGAGCCATCACGATGAGGTTAGCTTAAAGGGGTTAATCAGGACAAAGGACACGATGAGTTTTATACTGGTTCGGCCCCTTACAATGAAGGTAAAAGCCTAGTCCAGTTTGTAGTTGGTATTGCTAGGGTTTCGATGAGCAGGGAGCGAATACGCTTGACCCGGATCTCGATCTGTTGTTTCTTGTCCTAAGCCGCCGCTAGGTCGTCCCCTTATATACACGGGTTGACGTCCTGCGGCCCTCAGAGTCCCGACCGGTTTATACAATGTGACCGGCTCGGTGACCTTTCTCATATACCTTACAATACAAGTTTACATACATGGCAGTTTATAATCATGGGCCTTAAGCCGCCTTCGGGTCTCGGCTCTCTACCAACCCTATCTATGAACCGCCACATGCTCTTGGGCTTCCTTGAGATGGGTCGTTATAGGGATGACCCGGCCCATCCTGGGCGGGTCATACCTATTAGTTATTTCCCCAACATTAGGCCCCAGGTTGATTTGAACTTGTTCATGTCAATCTCCGAAACTTAGAAAAATCCTTCCATATCCGCTGCGAAAACCTTGTAACCCGCCATGACGTCATCTCCAAAAATTTCGGAAACCCGCCACGACATCATCTTTTAACGGATCTTTATCTTAATGTCTTTCTGAAAATCGAGGCGTCCAATTAGCTGGATAACCATCATTTGTCCTCCTCGTCTTCCGCGCCTGCCTGTTTCCCTGTCTCCTTATAAATAGGACCGTAGAGCCACCTTCCACTCTTATCCTTCTCCTTTCTTCTTCCTTGCAATGCGTCGCCCCGTACGAACCTCGCGGCCGTCGACCTCCGTCCTCGACCTCAACTCCAGCCGCTGCATCACCCTGAGTAGACCAGAAAACTGTGGCGCCACTCCGCTGTCCTAATAGCATCAGTAAGCCTTCTGTCCCTCGTCATGGATCCATCATTAGGATTTGTCAGTGTTCATCGGTGTTCGTCGCTGTCCTTCCTTCTCTTTATTTAGATCCATAGGTTAGATTCAAAAACCATAGGAAACTTGCACGGTAGCAGTTTTAGCACTTGTTTTGATACTACAATATATATATCCCCACCACAACAGATCTCCTCTAGGGCACCTCTTCTTTTCCACTATCATGAATTTATTTCCTTTTTTTGAACTACGGTAGATCCAAATTTGCAACCTCAATTTGCGGAATCTGTTTGTCCCAATACTTAGCAAATTTTGCTTTCGGCAATTCTTGAATATCTTAGTCATGGCGGCTTATTCTGCCGGCTTATCTTTACTCCATATATCATTAGCCCTCGCTTAAGCCGCCATTATAAACATGTACTATAATTGTTAACTTGCAATCCCACCAACTAACGTGAGCCGGCAATTTATTTCCTTTTAGATTGTCCTTTCACCATGCCGCCGAAGACGATGACAACTTGCAACTAGGTTCGTTCCACAGCCACCGAAAGCACTTTGAAGGATTTTGTCACTGTTGGATATTTACCAGAGAAAAGTGTCATGCAATATCATGCTCCTGACCCGGATGAAGAAAGACCTCAACCAAAAGGTGGTGAAATCATTGTCTTTACAGATCATATGAACCGGAGCTTCTCACTGCCCGGCTCAAAATTCTTTAGGAATGTCCTGCACTTTTTCAAGCTCCATCCGCAAGATATTGGACCCAATTCTGTATCGAACATCTCTAACTTCCAGGTTTTTTTTGTGAAGTATACCTTCAAGAAGAACCTAGTGTCGAGCTTTTCAGAGAATACTTCTACCTGAACCACCAGAACGAATACACCAACGGTCCTAGCTTGGAACTTGGCGGGATTTCAATTCAACGCAGACGAGACGCCATCTTCCCGCAAGTAGTCATGCCAAGCCATCCTAAGGACTGGAATCAAACATGGTTCTACTATAAAGACATCTCACCGTCTGATGAAAATCCGATGCTGGGTTATTGTGTTGATCGTCTCGACGCAAAGTACCAACTTCTTGATAAACTCACCCCCGCTGAACGCAAGAAACTTGTCCCCACAATCAGAAGAGTTCAAGCCTTGCTAGGAAATGGTTTGACCGGAGTCGACTCAATCCGCTGCTGGGTCGCATGGCAGATCATACCTTTAAGCCGCCGACCCGGCTTGATGTGTTCAAACACCAAAGGAACTAATGATCCTTTACGTCATAGCTCTCTGCGAAGACTGAAGAGGCCATCGTTGAGATGGCAACCACACTTGTCAATAGCAAATATGAAAACTGCAGCCTAGTGGGTTTGAACCCTTTCTGCAAGCTTAACCCGGCGCCAGAGGTAAATCTTTTGACTTCTTTTTCCTCACCAGTTAATTATTGCATGGACTTCAACATGTTATCCTTCCACAGGCTAAATCTGACTTCTGGAAGGCCAAATATGACCATGAGGCTGCCAAAAAGGCTAAGGCTGCTGCGAGAGCCGCCAAAAAGACCGTCAGGAAGTCTAAGAAGAAACCCACTGCCTATGATTTACTTAAGATGGATGATACCTCTGAGTCGGAGGTAGCCCTTGACTCTCTTGGCCTATTTTTTAACAACCTTATTGACACTGACTATTGCCAAGATGACACGGGGGCCAGCCAGGCAGTCGAAGAAGAGGTAACTATTATTTCCTCCGACTCAGAACCTTTACCAAGGCAGAAACTTCGGCGGGTAACCCGGAAAGTAAGGTTTTCACACCCCTTGGCTTATTTGGATCCTCATTTTCTTTTGAAACGATAGCAACATGAGAGCCGCCACCAGACCCGGACCGGTGGAGATGACGATTTATCCTCCGGCTTACCGAATACTTCTTGGAAACGCCAAAATGAGTTTTTTTAACCTTAACCCTTGTATTTATCAATGAGCTACTTTTATTAGTCACCCAATTTTGATTCCATTTTTGCAGGAGATTTTCCGTTCTTCTTCTGGCGACTCATCTCAACTCAACTGCCAGCTTTCAAGACTGCCCCCGGGTAAGATAATCATCTTTCTTCTATACCTTTATAACTTATCATTATACTGACTTGCCCAAAATTCTCTTTAGCGGTCAAGCGAAGCCCAAAAAAGCAAAGGTGACAAAACCGGTCGAAGATCCAAAAACCGCTGAATCGGATCAGCCAACCCTTGTACCAGAACACTTTGAAGCACCGGAAGATCCTGCTATCGACGCTCGACCGGATTTACCTGAGCCGTCTGTTGATGAAACCATTCTTGATCCATCAACTGTTGAACCGTCAAGCTCAGCTAACCCGCCATAGACTAACAACGATGATGTTTTAATCACTGGCACCAGATTTGTTGAACCCGGGAATCCAACTGTACTAGCGAGACACTCTGCCAAACAGGAAGTCATGTAAAGACGGAAAGTGAGGTTCGATGTCTCCCACTATGCTCAATTGAGTAATAGTGAAGTGCTATCTGGTTATCTCAGTCAAGTGCACTCCAGCCATGATTTAAAAATTGAGATGGTCAAACAGATGCACCAAAAGTATGAGGTACGCTCTCCGGCTTATGTAAGTTATATATCCTGCCCCCCCCCCAAATCTTCTGATTATAATAAACTTGAATGATTAGTAGACTTGAGATGTTTATAAGCTTCTGTTCTAGACTTCCTCCAAGTACAGTTAAAAACTTTAAACCGGATTCTGATGATAGCATAATTTTGCATCTATAGCCCCCAAGGGCCGGTTTAATCAGTAGGAATGAGCCAGTCCTATTAGTCATTATGTAAGAGACCAAAACATAACTTCATATCCCTCATGAGTCGGCTGGGTCTGTCAACAGCACACCCGGCTAATCCTTAACAAGAAAAAACAAGCAATATCCATTAGCCCCCAAGTGCCAAGTGTTATTGCCTGCAAAACACTTGGGACTTCTTGGAAAGAACCAGTTCCTTTAAAATTTCACTGATAGACATTAGCCCCCAAGTGCCAAGTGTTGTTTGCTTTAAAGCACTTGGGACTTGTTTTTTATAACCTGACATGAAACTTAACGAACTTATACTGTATGCAGGCTGCGACCACTAAACTGGAAGCTCAATTGTCTGAGGCCAAGACCCGTCTGGCGACTTGGGAGACTGAGACAAAGAAGGCTGAATCCAAATTCCAGTTGAGTGTGTCTGAAGCAGAGAAATTGAAAACCAGCTTTACTACGGAGAAAGAGGCTTGGGTAAATGAGAAGACTGCCTTGACGCAGCGGGCTGAGAAAGCCGAGGTGGCTTTGGAAGAGGTTACCACTGAACTCACCGATTTAAAGAACCGTGTGTCTCAGATGGTTTCTGCAATCTTCGGTAAGTCGCCTTGTTGTTTACCCAAAGTAAATATTTTTCATCATAATATGAGCCACCACTTAACCAATTGTGTAAAATTTGCAGGTCCCAGGATTAGCAATCTGAGCCGAGACACGTTTGTCAAGCTCAAGGTGGTTTACACACTTGTTGAGCAATTATACACTGGATCTCAGCGGACTCTTGCCACTATCTCCCCCGCAAATCAAGAACCAAACTTATTAAGTGATGTCTTGAAGAAGTTGTCCATCTTGCCCACTAGGTTCCAAGAAATCAAGCGATCCTGTGCTAGAGCCGGAGCTGTGACAGCTTTGAGCCGTGCCAAAGCCTAGGTACCAGAGTTAGATCCGGCGGACATAGCCAGTGGGTATCCCAGTCTCAAGGAAGATGGAACTCTTTTTGATCAACAAGACTTTGCTGCTTGTGTCAAGGAGATTCGCCCTCATGCTACAATCATTGCCGAAGAGACCAAGCTCACCAAGTATCAGCCGGGTTATGACGCAGATAATTAGAAGATGGCGACTCCTTCATATAAAGTGATGGACTTAATCCCGCCGATTCGTAAGCACACTTTCGCCCCTGATATTGAGCCGTCTGACTTGATTGATGACGAGGCTGAATTTGTCGCCCTACGTGGCTTTGATTTGTCCAAACCAAACTTCTAGACGGTGGTGGAGGAGGACAAAACGGCAAGGACCGAGCCACCACCTTCAAGTGAGCCAGGCCAAGATTCATGAACCGGGGCCGGTTTATCATCTGCTGTATGTGAGACTGAAAAACAGTTATCCTTTTGGGCTCCAAACGCCTTGTAATAGGCTAGCTTTAAACTTCTTTTTCTGCTATGCCATCGTGCATATTGTGCTGTTTATAATACTTCTTTATCCATCATGCGAAGATATGCTATATATGCCTGATGATATTATCAATCTTGAATCTGTTCCTACATACAACAGATGAAAAAGTGTCTTGGCGGTTTACCGCTGGATGGGTTGTAGTGCCCCAACATGAACTTATCATGATTTATAACCAAGGATGGTCGAAATAATAATCATATATGATTAAAAATATATCATACCTGTGATATTGGATCACACTTGTTGGTTTATGATGACCCACAAGTATAGGGGATCTATCGTAGTCCTTTCGATAAGTAAGAGTGTCGAACCCAACGAGGAGCAGAAGGAAATGACAAGCGGTTTTCAGCAAGGTATTCTCTGCAAGTACTGAAACAAGTGGTAACAGATAGTTTTGTGATAAGATAGATTGTAACGAGTAACAAGTAACAAAAGTAAATAAAGTGCAGCAAGGTGGCCCAATCCTTTTTGTAGCAAAGGACAAGCCTGGACAAACTCTTATATAAGTAAAAGCGCTCCCGAGGACACATGGGAATATCGTCAAGCTAGTTTTCATCACGTTCATATGATTCGCGTTCGATACTTTGATAATTTGATATGTGGGTGGACCGGTGCTTGGGTGCTGTTCTTACTTGAACAAGCATCCCACTTATGATTAACCTCTATTGCAAGCATCCACAACTACAACAAAAGTATTAAGGTAAACCTAACCATAGCATGAAACATATGGATCCAAATCAGCCCCTTACGAAGCAACGCATAAACTAGGGTTTAAGCTTCTGTCACTCTAGCAACCCATCATCTACTTATTACTTCCCAATGCCTTCCTCTAGGCCCAAATAATGGTGAAGTGTTATGTAGTCGACGTTCACATAACACCACTAGAGGCTAGACAACATACATCTTATCAAAATATCAAACGAATACCAAATTCACATGACTACTAATAGCAAGACTTCTCCCTTGTCCTCAGGAACAAACGTAATTACTCACAAAGCATATTCATGTTCATAATCAAAGGGGTAATAATATGCATATAGGATCTGAACATATGATCTTCCACCAAATAAACCAACTAGCATCAACTACAAGGAGTAATCAACACTACTAGCAACCTACTAGCACCAATCCCGGACTTTGAGACAAGAATTGGATACAAGAGATGAACTAGGGTTTGGAGATGAGATGGTGCTGGTGAAGATGTTGATGGAGATTGCCCTCTCCCAATGAGAGGAGTGTTGGTGATGATGATGGTGATGATTTCCCCCTCCCGGAAGGAAGTATCCCCGGCAGAACAGCTTTGCCGGAGCTCTAGATTGGTTCCGCCAAGGTTCCGCCTCATGGCGGCGGAGTCTCGTCCCGAAAAGTTCCTCTTTATTTTTTTCTCATAGAAAGACTTCATATAGAAGAAGATGGACGTCGGAGAGCCACCAGGGGGCCCACGAGGTAGGGGCGCGCCCTAGGGGGGCGCTCTAGGAGGGTTGCGCCCCCACCCTCGTGAGCAGGGTGTGGGCCCCCTGGCCTTCATCTTTGGCGAGGATTTTTCTTTATGTATTTTAAGATGTTCCGTGGAGTTTCAGGACTTTTGGAGTTGCGCAGAATAGGTCTCTAATATTTGCTCCTTTTCTAGCCCAGAATTCCAGCTGCCGGCATTCTCCCTCATTATGTAAACCTTGTAAAATAAGAGAGAATAGCCATAAGTATTGTGACATAAAGTGAAATAACAGTCCATAATACAATAAATATCGATATAAAAGCATGATGCAAAATGGACGTATCAACTTCCCCAAGCTTAGACCTCGCTTGTCCTTAAGCGAAAAGCCGATAACAATAAATATGTCCTCATGTTTAGAGGTAGAGGCGTCGATAAAAATAAAATACGGAGATGAAGGCATCATGATTATTCTCATAACAGTAACATATATAGATTTTGTCATATGATTACTTATGTTCAAGTGATTATCTATTCACAATGCAAAAGTATAAATCATAAACCTTATTGGGCTCTGACAAACTATAATCTCAGTCATTGAAGCAATTGCAATTTATCATAACATCGGAAAGAGTCTATGTCAGAACTAAACAAACAAGTCCACATACTCAACTATCATTTAGTCCTCCATAATTGCTAACACTCACGCAATACTTGTGGTTACGGAGTTTTAATCGGGCACAGAGAAAGATAGGGGCTTATAGTTTTGCCCCACAACCTTTTACCTCAAGGTTAATGTCAACAATAATGGTTCATGCTCCCCTACATCCAATTAGATATATAATATATATATTAATATATATATATATATATATCATGTTCTTTCCAACATGATGAGCTTGCCGAAGGATAAAATGAAAAAGGAAAGGTGAAGATCACCATGACTCTTGCATAAGGTAGAATATAATAATAAATGATAAGCCCTTCGCAGAGGGAAGCAGAGGTTGCCATGCGCTTTTATGGTTGGATGCATAAAATCTCAATGCAAAAGAACGTCACTTTATATTGCCCCTTGTGATATGAACCTTTATTATGCAGTCTATCGCTTTTATTACTTCCACATCACAAGATCGTATAAAGCTTATTTCACCCACACCAATCAATGATACATATTTAGAGAAATTTTTATTGCTTTGCACCGATGACAACTTACTTGAAGGATCTTACTCAATCCATAGGTAGATATGGTGGACTCTCATGGCAAAACTGGTTTAGGGATTTTGGAAGCACAAGTAGTATTTCTACTTGGTGCTGAGAATTTGGCTAGCATGAGGGGGAAAGGCAAGCTCAACAAGTTAGAGGATCCATGACAACATATTTTGTCTCAGATATAAGAAAGACATAACTCATTACGTTGTCTTCCTTGTCCAACATCAACTCTTTAGCATGTCATATTTTAATGAGTGCTCCCAATCATAAAAGATGTCAATGATAATATATCTATATGTGAAAACCTCTCTTTCCTTATTACTTCCTATTAATTGCAACAATGACCAAAGCTATGTCTGCCAACTCCCAACAACTTTTAATCATCATACTCTTTCTATGTGAAGTCATTACTCTCAATAAGATCAATATGAACTCTTTGTTTTTTTTCTTCTCTCTTCTTTTATTCACCCAAGATCATGGCAAACTAATCAAGCCCTTGACTCAACACTAATCTTTATTGTATATAGCTCACGGACTCGATTACATAGAGAGATCAAAAAACTCAAAACTAGATCATGCCATAAACTTTATTCTACTAGATCAAGATACTACTAATAGGATCGAACTAAGAAAAACGGTAAACATAGGAGTTGTGATTGTGATACGATACCTGGGCACCTCCCCCAAGCTTGGTAGTTTCCAAGGGGAGTGCCCGTACCCATGTGATTATATCTCCTTCTTTGTTGTCGGTGTAATATTCTTGGCGATGATTCCCCTCAGGATGCGGTTCTCCTCCTCGAGCTTATTGATTTGCTGTTTGAGGTCCATTATTTCCTTACGAAGCTTTCCCGTGACAGCTAAAGCTCCTTGCACCCAAGGGTGTTGCATAGCTGCGGGAGAAAAAGTGACACTCCTCTTCATATTTTCATAAGAAAGAAATCTAACATTAGAAGGGATAACCGAATTTGGAATAGCTGAGCTCTGTAGTTCCCCCATCGTGAACCCAGCTTAGAGGAGAGAGGTGACTTCTTCATCCTCCATGGCATCTACTCTCATCAAGTCAGCCTCCATCTCTTCCTCCGTTGCTGGCCCAAAGTGGTCAGCGTCGCTGTTTGCCCTTGGTCCCGGTGCCGGATTAGATACCCGGCTCTCCCCGGTTGACTCTTGAGAAGACATATTGTTCTAATCTGCAGCAGCAACAACTCGAAAACGAAGACAGAGGACATTTGCGTGATACGGGAGTCAAAACCTTCAGGAGGTTATATAATGAATTTTTACCGACCAAAATACATAAAATGCAAGAAAACGGAGTTCGGAAGGCACACGAGGTGCTCACGAGGTAGGGGGCGCACCCTAGGGGGGGCGCCCACCACCCTCCTGTCCTTCCTGGACTGCTACTTATTTTTCTATTTTTCTAAATATTCCAAAACGGAGAAATATTGCCTTAAAAATTGTTTTGGAGTCGGTTTACTTACCGTACCACATACCTATTCCTTTTCGGAGTCTGAAACGCTCCGGAAAGTGTCCTTTATGTATTCCTTTGGGGTTACGGTTTCAATAATATTGGTTTCAACATTTATGGGGTTACCAGAGATATAATGTTTGATTTTTTGACCGTTTACCACCTTTGGATTTGTGCCCTCGAAGTTGTTGATCTTTATGGCACCGGAGCGATAGACCTCTTCGATAACATAGGGGCCTTCCCATTTAGAGAGAAGTTTGCCTGCAAAAAATCTTAAATGAGAGTTGTATAGCAATACATAATCACCTACATTAAACTCACGCTTTTGTATCGTTTTGTCATGCCATCTTTTAACTTTTTCTTTAAACAACTTGGCATTTTCATAAGCTTGGGTTATCCATTCATCAAGTGAGCTAATATCAAATAACCTCTTCTCACCGGCAAGTTTAAAATCATAGTTGAGCTCTTTAATAGCCCAATATGCCTTATGTTCTAGTTCGAGAGGTAAGTGACATGCTTTTCCATAAACCATTTTATACGGAGACATACCCATAGGATTTTTATATGGAGTTCTATAAGCCCATAATGCACCATCAAGTTTCTTGGACCAATTCTTTCTAGACCTATTAACGGTCTTTTGCAAAATTAATGTGAGCTCTCTATTGCTCAACTCTACTTGACCACTAGACTGAGGGTGATAAGGAGATGCAATTCTATGATTAACATCATATTTAGCAAGCATTTTACGGAAAACACTGTGAATAAAGTGTGAACCACCATCAGTCATTAAATATCTAGGGACTCCAAACCTCGGGAAAATAACTTCCTTAAGCATCTTAATAGAAGTGTTATGATCAGCACTGCTAGTTGGAATAGCTTCTACCCACTTAGTAACGTAATAAACACCAACTAGAATATGTGTGTATCCATTAGAGGCAGGAAAAGGTCCCATATAGTCGAAGCCCCAAACATCAAATGGTTCAATAACAAGTGAATAATTCATAGGCATTTCTTGACGTCTACTAATATTACCAATTCTTTGACATTCATCACAAGACAAGACAAACTTACGGGCATCCTTGAAGAGAGTAGGCCAATAAAAACTAGATTGCAATACCATATGTGCAGTTCTATCTCCAGCGTGGTGTCCTCCATAAGACTCAGAATGACATTTGCGTAGGATCTGTTCATGTTCATGCTCAGGTACACAACGTCTAAGAACACCATCTACTCCTTCTTTATAAAGATGTGGGTCATCCCAAAAGTAATGTCTCAAGTCATAGAAAAACTTTTTCTTTTGCTGGTATGTGAAGCTAGGTGGTATAAATTTAGCAACAATATAATTAGCATAATCAACATACCATGGAGTACTACGAGAAGTACTTATAACATTTAATTGTTCATCAGGAAAGCTATCATTAATAGGTAGTGGGTCATCAAGAATATTTTCTAACCTAGAGAAGTTGTCTGCAACGGGGTTCTCAGCTCCCTTTCTATCAACAATATGCAAATCAAATTCTTGTAGCAAGAGAACCCATCTAATAAGTCTAGGTTTAGCATCTTTCTTTTCCATAAGGTATTTAATAGCAGCATGATCAGTTTGAATAGTTACTTTAGAATCAACAATATAAGGTCTGAACTTATCACAAGCAAATACAACTGCTAAAAGCTCTTTTTCAGTAGTAGCATAATTTCTTTGAGCATTGTCTAGAGTCTTACTAGCATAATGAATAACATTTAATTTCTTATCAACTCTTTGCCCTAGAACAACACCTACAGCATAATCACTGGCATCACACATAATTTCAAAGGGTAAATTCCAATCAGGTGGCCGAACAACAGGTGCAGAGACTAATGATTTCTTAAGTGTTTCAAATGCTTCTACATAATCATCATCAAAGACAAATGGTATATCTTTTTGCAATAAATTAGTTAGAGGCCGAGAAATTTTTGAAAAGTCCTTAATGAACCTCCTGTAAAATCTGGTGTGACCAAGGGAACTTCTTATACCTTTGATGTCCTTGGGACATGGCATCTTTTCAATAGCATCAACCTTGGCTTTATCAACTTCAATACCTCTTTCAGAAACTTTGTGCCCCAAGACAATACCTTCCTTAACCATAAAGTGGCACTTTTCCCAATTCAAGATAAGATTAGGTTCTTCACATCTCTGCAAAACTCGATCAAGATTGCTCAAGCAATCATCAAAAGAGGAACCATAGACGGAAAAACCGTCCATGAAAACCTCACAAATCTTTTCACAAAAGTCAGAGAATATAGCCATCATGCATCTTTGAAAGGTAGCAGGTGCATTACATAAACCAAAAGGCATACGTCTATAAGCAAAAGTACCAAAAGGGCATGTAAAAGTAGTCTTTGATTGATCTCTAGCCGACACAGGTATTTGAGAGAAACCAGAATAACCATCTAGAAAGCAATAGTGTGTATGTCTGCATAATCTTTCTAGCATTTGATCAATAAAAGGTAAGGGGTAATGATCTTTCTTAGTAGCTTTATTTAATTTGCGGAAATCAATTACCATCCTATAACCTGTGATAATTCTTTGTGGAATCAATTCATCTTTATCATTAGGAACAACAGTAATACCTCCCTTCTTAGGGACACAATGGACAGGACTTACCCACTCACTATCAGCAACGGGATAGATTATACCTGCCTCCAGAAGCTTTAGTCTTTATTTTCTTACCACTTCTTTCATTTTAGGATTCAGACGTCGTTGAGGATCACGAACTGGTTTGCCATCTACTTCCAAATTTATTTTATGTTGACATAGAGTGGGAGTAATGCCCTTAAGATCATCAAGAGTATATCCAATATCAGCACGATGCTTGTTCAGAGTTTTCAATAATCTTTCTTCTTCATGCTCTGAAAGGGTAGAACTAATAATAACAGGATATATCTTCTTTTCATCAAGATAAGCATATTTAAGATTATCAGGCAAAGGTTTAAGCTCAAACACGGGATCACCCTTGGGTGGAGGAGGATCCCCTAAAATTTCAACAGGCAAATTATGTTGCAGAATAGGTTCCTGTTTAAAGAATACTTCATCTATTTCCCTTCTTTCATTCATGAACATATCATTTTCATGGTCTAGCAAATAGTGTTCTAAAGGATCACTAGGAGGTACGACAATAGAAGCAAGACCAATAATTTCATCCTTACTAGGTAATTCTTCCTCACGATGTTGTTTACTAAATTTAGAGAAATTAAACTCATGAACCATATTATCCAAGCCAATAGTAACAACATTCTTTTCGCAATATATCCTAGCATTAACAGTGTTCAAGAAGGGTCTACCAAATATAATGGGACAAAAGCTATCTTGCGGAGAAGTAAGAACAAGAAAATGAGCGGGATATTTAGTTTTCCCACACAAGACTTCAACATCTCTAACAATTCCAATTGGTGAAATAGTATCTCTATTGGCAAGTTTAATTGTGACATCAATACCTTCTAACTCAGCAGGTGCAATTTCATTCTTAATTTCTTCGTATAAAGTATGCGGTATAACAGTAGCACTCGCACACATATCACATAAGCCATGATAACAATGATCTTCTATTTTAACAGAAATAACAGGGATGCCTACCACAGGTCTATGTTTATCTTTATCACAAGGTTTAGCAATTCTAGCAGTTTCACCTTCGAACTGAATAACATGCCCATCAATATTATCAGACAAGAGATCTTTAACAATAGCAATATTAGGTTCTACTTTGACTTGCTCAGGAGGTGTATAAGTTCTAATATTGCTTTTACGAACAATAGTTGAAGCTTTAGCATGATCCTTTATTCTAACAGGGAAAGGTGGTTTCTCAACATAAGAAGTAGGAACAATAGGATCATTATAAGTGACAGTCTTTTCTTCAACTTTAATAGGTGCAACTACTTTTACTTCTACGGGAGGATGATATCTAAAACAATTCTCCTTTGGGAGATCAACATAAGCAGCAAAAGATTCACAGAAAGAAGCTACTATCTCAGAGTCAAGTCCATATTTACGGAAAATATCGGTGTCCATAAAAGATTTAACACAATCAAACTTAGGTGTCATACCCGACTCCTTACCTTCGTCGAGGTCCCAATCTTCAGAGTTGCGTTTAATTCTATCCAATAAATTCCATTTAAATTCAATAGTCTTCATCATAAAAGAGCGAGCACAAGAAGTATCGAGCATGGTGCGATTGTTTTCAGAAAGCCGAGAATAAAAATTTTGAATGATCATTTCTCTTGAGAGCTCATGATTGGGGCATGAATATAACATTGATTTAAGACTCCCCCAAGCTTGAGAGATGCTTTTTCCTTCACGAGGCCAGAAATTATATATATAATTGCGATCACGATGAACAAGATGCATAGGGTAATACTTTTGATGAAATTCCAACTTCAATCTTTTATAGTCCCCATGATCTCATATCATCACATAGCCTATACCATATCAATGCGTCTCCCTTCAAAGATAAAGGGAAGACCTTCTTCTTAGCAACGTCATCGGGTATACTTGCAAGCTTAAATAATCCACAAACTTCATCCACATATATTAAGTGCTCATCAGGATGCTTTGTTCCATCTCCTGTAAAAGGGTTAGCTAGCAGTTTTTCCATCATACCCGAAGGAAATTCAAAAGGAGTTTCATTTTCAATAGGTTCAGTAGGTTGAGGAGCAACTCTTTGCTCTACTGGACGGGGTGAAGATACCCCGAACAAGCCCCTCAGAGAATTACTTTCCATACTAACAAGTGACAGTAAATTTCAGCACACTATATAAATTTTTCCTTACCAAATTCCACATACCAAAGGCGCTACACTCCCCGGCAATGGTGCCAGAAAAGAGTCTTGATGACGCACAAGTATAGGGGATCTATCGTAGTCCTTTCGATAAGTAAGAGTATCGAACCCAACGAGGAGCAGAAGGAAATGACAAGCGGTTTTCAGCAAGGTATTCTCTGCAAGTACTGAAACAAGTGGTATAAGATAGTTTTGTGATAAGATAATTTGTAACAAGCAACAAGTAAATAAAGTAAATAAAGTGCAGCAAGGTGGCCCAATCCTTTTTGTAGCAAAGGACAAGCCTGGACAAACTCTTATATAAGTAAAAGCGCTCCCGAGGACACATGGGAATATCGTCAAGCTAGTTTTCATCACGTTCATATGATTCGCGTTCGATACTTTGATAATTTGATATGTGGGTGGACCGGTGCTTGGGTGCTGTTCTTACTTGAACAAGCATCCCACTTATGATTAACCTCTATTGCAAGCATCCACAATGACAACAAAAGTATTAAGGTAAACCTAACCATAGCATGTAACATATGGATCCAAATCAGCCCCTTACAAAGCAACGCATAAACTAGGGTTTAAGCTTCTGTCACTCTAGCAACCCATCATCTACTTATTACTTACCAATGCCTTCCTCTAGGCCCAAATAATGGTGAAGTGTTATGTAGTCGACGTTCACATAACACCACTAGAGGCTAGACAACATACATCTTATCAAAATATCAAACGAATACCAAATTCACATGACTACTAATAGCAAGACTTCTCCCTTGTCCTCAGGAACAAACGTAATTACTCACAAAGCATATTCATGTTCATAATCAAAGGGGTAATAATATGCATATATGATCTGAACATATGATCTTCCACCAAATAAACCAACTAGCATCAACTACAAGGAGTAATCAACACTACCAGCAACCTACTAGCACCAATCCCGGACTTTGAGACAAGAATTGGATACAAGAGATGAACTAGGGTTTGGAGATGAGATGGTGCTGGTGAAGATGTTGATGGAGATTGCCCTCTCCTGATGGGAGGAGCGTTGGTGATGATGATGATGATGATTTCCCCCTCCCGGAGGGAAGTATCCCTGGCAGAACAGCTCTGCCGGAGCTCTAGATTGGTTCCGCCAAGGTTCCGCCTCGTGGCGGCGGAGTCTCGTCCCGAAAAGTTCCTCTTTATTTTTTTCTCATCGAAAGACTTCATATAGGAGAAGATGGACGTCAGAGAGCCACCAGGGGGCCCACGAGGTAGGGGGCGCGCCCTAGGGAGGCGCCCTAGGGGGGCACCCCCCACCCTCGTGAGCAGGGTGTGGGCCCCCTGGCCTTCATCTTTGGCGAGGATTTTTCTTTATGTATTTTAAGATGTTCTGTGGAGTTTTAGGACTTTTGGAGTTGCGCAGAATAGGTCTCTAATATTTGCTCCTTTTCCAGCCCAGAATTCCAGCTGCCGGCATTCTCCCTCCTTATGTAAACCTTGTAAAATAAGAGAGAATGGCCATAAGTATTGTGACATAAAGTGAAATAACAGTCCATAATACAATAAATATCGATATAAAAGCATGATGCAAAATGGACGTATCAGTTTATCAAGCTAGTGAAGTAAGGGTGATAGCCCAAAGCTCCGAGCACTGGTAACTGTTAAAGATTACCGGCTTATGAACAAAGCCGGATCGGGTCAAGGAACACCGGATATTATGTTTATTTCATACTGGCGACTTATATTCAAAACCAGGCCGGGTCAATAAACACCGGATATTATCTCATACTGGCGACTTATAGTCAAAGCCAGGCCGGGTCAATAAACACCGGTTAATGTCATATACGACTTAGAAGGCATTATAAGCCTTATTGATTCTCAACCATATATTACTATGTGACAAAAGAAAAAAATCTCAAAAAGATGTTCAAAGCAACAAACAACATAAAATCCAAGGCTTTCATAGGCCGCCAAGCCAAAATATCTTCTTCAATGAAACTAGCATTAGCCACTGGAAGGTACGCGCTTTCCGTGAGCTGGCACTCACATTACCCAATCAACATTTTAACCCAGATAAGTTCAGTTCTTATTTAAAGATAGACTTATCAGGAGTACACGGGGTCAGAGTAGCATCGTGCATCACATGCTGATTTATCCAAGTTTCAAGGAAGGCGGCTTTATCAGCCTAAGCTTCTCCTTGCTTTCCGTAAACCGCGCCCTCTCATGACAAACCGGCGTCTAACCTTAACGAGTTCAGGGTCTTGTTTAAAAGATTGACTGTTAAGAGTTCGGCGGGTCAATCAGGATTACCTGATGGAGAAGCATCTGGCATACAGATAGGATAACCCGGGGTTTTAGGTGAATACACCTGGCTTCCAAGCCTGGCTTTTATAGCCTATCACAAGGTTATGAACTCTTTGTTCTTTAGAACAAAAAAAGCCCCCAAGCAATATTTTAAGCTGTGCTCAAGGGGTACCTATGTTTGAGTTGTGCTTTTGCAACAGACTCTCTTTGGTCCCTTTAACCTGGGTAGTAAGCCCCCAAGTTTTTTATGTGGCCTATAAGCCGGATCAAAGGGTAATCATAACTTTGCTTTATAAAGCAGAAGCCCCCATGTGACCAAAAACTCATTATTTAAAGAGGAGAAAAAATGACAGAGGCCCTGCTTTAGTAGGGATGCCGGCTTTATTATATCGATCACAATATATACATTGTCAAAATATGTACATTGGAAGAGCCGGTGGCTCAAGTGTAGTAAGGACTAAGGTGAGCAATATTCCAGGGCCGGCGGGTCTCTTCCTCCGACGTGCGTGGGTCCTTGTGGTCTCGAACATCGATAAGGTAATATCACCCGTTGTTTAGATTCTTGCTTACCACAAAGGGTACTTCCCAAGGTGGGGATAACTTGTGCATATCAGTCTAATCCTGGATAAGCCGGAGCACCAGATCGCCTTCTTGGAAAGTTTTGGTTTTAACCCGACGGGTGTGATATCAGTGCTGATCTTGCTAGTAAATCGCCGAACGAGCCTCTGCGATGTCACGCTCCTCATCCAATAGGTCAAGTGCTTCTTGACGTGCTCTTTCATTGTCAGCTTCAACATAAGCCGCCACACGAGGTGAGTCATGACGGATGTCACTAGGGAGAACCGCCTCTGCTCCGTAAACCATGAAGAAAGGTGTATATCACATAGATCTGTTTGGGGTGGTATTGATGCTCCACAATACGGAAGGTAACTCCTCCACCCAACAACCCGGCGTTCTCTGCAGGGGAACCATGAGCCGGGGTTTGATGCCTTTCAAGATCTCTTGGTTTGCTCTCTCAGCTTGACCATTGGATTGGGGGTGAGCCACTAACGATACACCGAGCCAGATATGCTCACGTTGACAAAATTCTTCCATAGCACCCTTAGAGAGATTACTGCCATTGTCTGTTATAATGCTGTGTGGAAAGCCAAAACGGAAGATCACCTTTTTCATAAATTGAACCGTCGTTGTTGCATCACACTTGCTGATTGGCTCTGCCTCTACCCACTTAGTGAACTTATCAACCGCCACCAAAAGGTGGGTCTTCTTGTCCTTGGATCTTTTGAAAGGTCCAACCATATCAAGCCCCCAAACTGCAAACGACCAAGTAATTGGAATCATCCTCAATTCTTGAGCCAGCATATGGGCTCGTCGTGCAAATTTCTGACATCCATCGCACCTGCTCACAAGGTCCTCTACATCAGCATGAGCTGTTAACCAATAAAACCCATGACGGAAAGCTTTGGCTACGAGGGATTTTGAACCTGCATGATGACCACAATCTCCTTCATGAATCTCTTGTAAGATCTCACAACCCTCTTTTGGAGAAACACAACGTTGAAACGCCCCTATGACACTGCGATGATGTAACTCTCCATTAACAATTGTCATTGACTTAGACCGCTGGGTTATCTGCCTGGCTAAGGTTTCATCCTCAGGTAACTTGCCCCGGGTCATATAAGCCAAGTAAGGTACTATCCAATCCGGGATTACATGAAGAGCCGCCATGAACTGAGCTTCCGGGCCAGGAATAGCCAAATCTTCCTCTGTAGGTAACTTGACCGACAGGTTATGCAAAACATCAATAAAGACATTAGGCGACACCGGTTTACGTTGAGAACCCAACCGACTTAAAGCGTCCACCACTTTATTTTTCCTCCGATCAACGTGCTCAACTTGATAGCCTTTGAAATGACCAACAATAATGTCCACCTCTCGTCGATAAGCCACCATCAGTGGATCCTTAGAATCCCAAGTACCAGAGACTTGCTGAGCCACCAAGTCTGAATCGCCAAAGCACCTAACCCGGCTTAAATTCATCTCCTTAGTCATACGAAGACCGTGAAGCAAGGCCTCATCCTTAGCTGCATTGTTAGTATAGGGAAACATCAAACGGAGAACATAACAAAATTGATCACCTCGAGGGGAAGCAAGAATAACTCCAGCCCCCGAGCCCTCCAATTGCCTGGATCCATCAAAGTGAATAGTCCAATACATGTTATCTGGCTTTTCCTCAGGCATCTGTAGCTTTGTCAAGTCATTGATGAAATCCACCAGTGCCTGAGACTTGATGGCCATGCGAGGCACATATTTTAACCCGTGAGGTCCAAGCTCAATAACCCACTTAGCAACACGACCAGTTGCCTCCCTGTTTTGGATGATATCTCCGAAAGGAGCAGAACTATCCACAGTGATGGGATGACCCAGAAAATAGTGTTTAAGCTTCCGGTTGGCCAAGAACACCCCATATACAAGCTTTTGCCAGTGTGGATATCTCTGCTTAGACTCAATAAGCACCTCACTGATATAATAAACCGGCCTTTGAACCGGATACTCCTTGCCTGCTTCCTTCCTTTCCACCACAATAGCCACACTGCCAGCCCGGCTATTAGCAGCCACGTATAATAACAAAGGTTCTTTATCAATAGGGGAGGAAAGCACGGGTGGCTCAACCAGTTGCTTCTTCAAATCCTTAAACGCTGTATTAGCAGCCTCACTCCAGACAAAATTATCTGTCTTCTTCATCATCTGATACAGAGGGATATCCTTCTCTCCCAGCCGGCTTATGAACCGGCTCAACGCCGCAATACGACCCGCTAGACGTTGCTCATCATTGATACATGCTGGTTTAGCCAGTGAAGTGATGGCTTTAATCTTCTTTGGGTTAGCTTCAATACCTCTGTTAGACACCAAAAACCCCAAGAGTTTGCCTACTGGCACATCAAAAACACATTTGGTCGGGTTAAGCATCATCTTATAAACCCGGAGATTATCAAAGGTTTCCTTCAGGTCATTTATCAATGTCTCCTTCTCTCTGGACTTTACCACAATATCATCCACATAAGCATGAACATTACGCCCAATTTGGTTATGAAGGTAATTTTGCACACATCTCTGGTAAGTCGCCTGGGCACTCTTGAGCCCAAAAGGCATAGACACATAGCAGAAGGCTCCAAAGGGAGTTATGAAAGTTGTCTTCTCCTGGTCCTTAACTGCCATCTTGATCTGATGATAACCAGAATACGCATCCAAAAAACTCAAACGTTCACAAGCCGTCGTAGCATCAATAATCTGATCAATACGAGGGAGAGCAAAAGGATCAGCCGGACAAGCTTTGTTTAAATCCGTGTAATCCACACACATGCGCCATGTGTCATTTTTATTAAGTACTAGCACCGGGTTAGCCAACCACTTAGGATGAAAAACTTCAACGATAAACCCAGCTGCCAAGAGCCGGGCTACTTCCTCTCCTATGGCCTTCCGCCTCTCCTCATTAAACCGATGAAGAAACTGTTTAACCGGCTTAAATTTTGGATCAATATTAAGAGTGTGCTCAGCGAGTTCTCTCGATACACCCGGCATGTCTGAAGGCTTCCATGCAAAGATGTCCCGGTTCCCACGGATGAACTCGATGAGCACGCTTTCCTATTTCGGATCCAGATTAGCACTGATGTTGAACTGCTTGGATGAGTCGCCAGGAACAAAATCAACCATCTTGGTATCATCTGTTGATTTAAACTTTAGAACTGGATCATGCTCTGTGGTTGGCTTTTTCAAAGATGTTATATCTGCTGGGTCAACATTGTCCTTGTAAAATTTTAACTCCTCCATTGCACAAACCGACTCAGCATAAGCCGCATCCCCTTCTTCACATTCCAGAGCTATCTTACGGCTCCCATGAACCGTGATGGTTCCTTTGTGACCCGGCATCTTGAGATGCAGATACACATAACATGGCCATGCCATGAACTGGCATAAGCCGGCCGTCCAAACAGAGCATGATATGGGCTGTGGATCTTGACCACTTCAAAGGTCAATGTCTCTGACCTAGAGTCACGATCATCCCCAAAAATGACTTCCAGAACTATCTTACCAACTGGATATGTAGACTTACCAGGCACCACGCCATGGAAAACAGTATTTGATAGCTTAAGATTTTTATCAGTCAACCCCACGCGATGGAAAGTTTCATAATAAAGGATATTGATGTTGCTCCCTCCGTCCATGAGTACCTTGGTAAACTTATACCCTCCAACCTGAGGTGCGACCACCAAAGCCAAATGACCCGGATTATCAACCCGGGGCGGGTGATCTTCCCTACTCCACACGATGGGCCGCTCAGACCAGCGCATGTAACGAGGAACCGCCGGCTCAACAACATTGACTGACCTCCTATGAAGCTTCTGATCACTTTTACACAAGCTAGTGGTAAAGACATGATACTGCCCACTGTTTAACTGCTTCGGGTTGCTCTGATAACCACACTGTTGTTGTTTTTGACCCCCTGATTACTCTGCTGGTTGTAACCACCCTGATTGCCATGATTACTTTGATTTCCTTGGAATCCAGAGTTAGAACCGCCACCGCCGTAACCCGGGCCATGAAAGCCGGATCCAGAACCGCCACCTGGCCCATGTCTGTCTTGGAAAAGATTGGAATTCTTGTATTCTTTCATAATGTGACAATCTTTCCAGAGGTGCCCAGATGATCTTTCTTTCGTACCATGTTTTGGGCAGGGCTGATTTAACATATGTTCAAGATTGATACCGGATCCTCCGGCCCGCGGGGGCGGTTTACCTTTACGATGGTGATCATTATTCTGTGCATTGGTGTTAGCCACAAAGTCAAAACTATTATCAGCCTTGTGATGAACCACAAGTGTAGGGGATCTATCGTAGCCTTTTCAATAAGTAAGAGTGTCGAACCCAACGAGGAGCAGAAGGAAATGATAAGCAATTTTCAGTAAGGTATTCTCTACAAGCACTGAAATTATTGGCAGCGGATAGTTTTGTGATAAGGTAATTTGTAACGATTAGCAAGTAATAAAAGTAAATAAGGTGCAGCAAGATGGCCCAATCCTTTTTGTAGCAAAGGACAATCCTGGACAAACTCTTATATGAAGGAAAGCGCTCCCGGGGACACATGGGAATTATCGTCAAGCTAGTTTTCATCACGTTCATATGATTCGCGTTCGATACTTTGATAATTTGATATGTGTGTGGACCGGTGCTTGGGTATTGCCCTTACTTGGACAAGCATCCCACTTATGGTTAACCCCTATTGCAAGCATCTGCAACTACAACAGAAGTATTAAGGTAAACCTAACCAAAGCATGAAACATATGGATCCAAATCAGCCCCTTACGAAGCAACGCATAAACTAGGGTTTAAGCTTTGTCACTCTAGCAACCCATCATCTATTTATTACTTCCCAATGCCTCCCTCTAGGCCCAAACAATGGTGAAGTGTCATGTAGTCGACGTTCACATGACATCACTAGAGGGATGCCAACATACATCTCATCAAAATATCGAACGAATACCAAATTCACATGACTACTTATAGCAAGACTTCTCCCATGTCCCCGGGAACAAACGTAACTACTCACAAAGCATATTCATGTTCATAATCAGAGGGGTATTAATATGCATAATGGATCTGAACATATGATCTTCCACCAAGTAAACCAACTAGCATCAACTACAAGGAGTAATCAACACTACTAGCAACCCACAAGTATCAATCTGAGGTTTGGATACAAAGATTGGATACAAGAGATGAACTAGGGTTTGAGATGAGATGATGCTGGTGAAGATATTGATGGAGATTGACCCCCTCCTGATGAGAGGATCGTTGGTGATGACGATGGTGATGATCTCCCCCTCCCGGAGGGAAGTTTCCCCGGCAGAACAGCTCTGCCGCAGCCCTAGTTCGGTTCCGCCAAGGTTCTGCCTCGTGGCGGCGGAGTTTCGTCCCGTGAGCTTGCTTATGATTTTTTTCTCGGACGAAAGACCTCATATAGCAGAAGATGGGCATTAGAGGGCCACCAGGGGGCCCATGAGGCAGGGGGCACGCCCAGGGGGTAGGGTACGCCCCCACCCTCGTGGACGGTGGGTAGGCCCCCTCTGGTGCATCTTTCGCCCATTTCAGGACTTTTGGAGATGTGCAGAATAGGTCTCTAATATTTGCTCCTTTTCCAGCCCAGAATTCCAGCTGCCTGCATTCCCCCTATTCATGCAAACCTTGTAAAATAAGAGAGAATATGCATAAGTATTGTGACATAATGTGTAATAATAGCCCTAATGCAATAAATATCGATATAAAAGCATGATGCAAAATGGACGTATCAACTCCCCCAAGCTTAGACCTCGCTTGTCCTCAAGCGAAAGCCGAAATCGAAAAATATGTCCACATGTTTAGAGATATAGGTGTCGATAAAATAAAATACAAACATGAGAGCATCATGATCATTCTTAGAACAACAATATATATATATATATATATATATATATATATATATATTGTCATACGATATCTTATGCTAAAGTAACAATTCAATCATAATTTCAAGTATGAATCATAAACTTCATTGAGAATCAACAAACTCTAATCTCAGTCATTGAGGCAATTGCAATTTATCATAACATAGGAAAGAGTCAATATAAGAGCTTTTCAGCAAGTCCGCATACTCAACCATCTTTTAGTCTTTCATAATTGCTAGCACTCACGCGATATTTATGGTTATGAAGTTTTAATCGGACACAGAGAAAGATAGGGGCTTATAGTTTTGCCTCCCAACTTTTTACCTCAAGGGTAATGTCAACAATAATAGTTCATGAAAACTCACATCCAATTAGCTATATATATCACGATCTTTCCAACACATTGTGCTTGCCAAAGGATAAAATGTAGAAAGGAAAGGTGAAGATCACCATGACTCTTATATAAGGTAGAGGATAAAAGTAAAAGATAGGCCCTTCACAGAGGGAAGCAGAGGTTGTCATGCGCTTTTATGGTTGGATGCACAAAATCTTAATACAAAAGAACGTCACTTTATATTGCCACTTGTGATATGGAACTTTATAATGCAGTCGGTCTCTTTTATTTCTTCCACATCACAAGATCGTATAAAGCTTATTTTCTCCGCACTAATAAATCATACATATTTAGAGAGCATTTTTTATTGCGTGCACCGATGACAACTTACTTGAAGGATCTTACTCAATCCATAGGTAGGTATGGTGTACTCTCATGGCAAAAACAGGTTTAGGGATATTTGGAAGCACAAGTAGTATCTCTACTTGGTGCAGAGAAATTGGCTAGCAAGAGAGGGAAAGGCAAGCTCAACATGTTGGATGATCCATGACAATATAATTTAACTTAGATGTAAGAAAACATAACCCATTACGTTGTCTTCCTTGTCCAATGTCAACTCTTTAGCATATCATACTTTAATGAGTGCGCACAATTACCGAAGATGTCCAAGATAGTATATTTATATGTGAACGTCTCTTTCTTTATTACTTCCCATTAATTGCAACGATGACCAAAACTATGTTTGTCAACTCTCAACAACTTTTATTCATCATACTGTTATATGTGAAGTCATTACTCTCCATAAGATCCTTATGATCTCTTTATTTCTTTTTCTTTTATTTTATTCCCTCAAGATCATAGCAAAATAATCAAGCCCTTGACTCAACACTAATCTTTATTATATATAGCTCACGGACTCGATTACATAGGAAGATCATAAAGCAAGACTCACAACTAGATCATACTAAAACTTTATTCTACTAGATCAAGATATTATCAAAAGGATCGAACTAAGAAAAACGGTCAAGATAAAAGGTGTGATGGTGATACGATACCGGGGCACTCCCCCAAGCTTGGCAGTTGCCAAGGGGAGTGCCCATACCCATGTGATTATGTCTCCTTCTTCGGGGTGGTGATGTGATATTCTTGACGATGATGCCCCTCAGGATACGATTCTCTTCCTCGAGCTTATTGACTTGCTACTTGAGGTTCATTATTTCCTTACGGAGCTTGCCAATGACGGCTAAATCTCCTTTCACCCAAGGATGTTGCATAGCCGTGGGAGAACAAGTAACACTCTTTTTCATATTTCATAAGAAAGAAATCTAACATTGGAAGGGATGACTGAGTTTGGAATAGCTGAGCTCTGTAGTTCCCCCATCGTGAATCCTTCCTGGAAACGAGAAGTAACTTCTTGATCCTCCTCCATGGCATCTATCCTTTTCAAGTCAGCTTCCACCTCTTCCTCCGTTGAGGGCCCAAAGTGATAGGCATCGCTATTTGCCCCTGGACCTAGTGTCGGATGAGACACCCGACTCTCCCCGACTGACTCTTGAAAAGACATCTTGCTCTAATCTGCGGCAGAAACAGCTCGAAACAAAGACATGAGATATTTGCGTGATACGGAGGTCAAAACCTTCGGGAGATTATATAATGAATTTTTACCGACTAAAAGAAGTATAGTGCAAGAAAACGGAGTCCGGAGAACACACGAGGTGCCCATGAGGCAGGGGGCGCGCCCAGGGGGGTAGGGCGCGTCCTCCACCCTCATGGAAGGCTCGTGTACTTTCCGGTCTGCTTCTTATTTTTCTATTTTTGAAATATTCCAAAACGGAGAAAAATTGCCATTAGAAATGTTTTGGAGTCGGTTTACTTACCGTACCACGTACCTATTCCTTTTCGGAGTCTGAAACATTCTGGAAAGTGTCCCTTATGTATTCCTCCGGGGTTATGGTTTCAATAATATTAGTTTCAACATTTATGGGATTACCTGAGATATAATGTTTGATTCTTTGACCGTTCACCCCCTTCGGATTTGTGCCTTCGAAGTTGTTGATTTTTATGGCATCGGAATGGTAGACCTCCTCGATAATGTAAGGACCTTCCCATTTAGAGAGAAGTTTGCCTGCAAAAAATCTTAAACGAGAGTTGTATAGCAATACATAATCACCTACATTAAACTCACGCTTTTGTATCCTTTTATCATGCCATCTTTTAACGTTTTCTTTAAACAGCTTGGCATTTTCATAGGCCTGGGTTCTCCATTCATCAAGTGAACTAATGTCAAATAACCTCTTCTCACCAGCAAGTTTGAAGTCATACTTGAGCTCTTTAATGGCCCAATATGCCTTATGTTCTAATTCGAGAGGTAAGTGGCATGCTTTTCCATAAACCATTTTATACGGAGACATACCCATAGGATTTTTATATGCAGTTCTATAAGCCCATAATTCATCATCAAGTTTCTTGGACCAATTCTTTCTAGATCTATTAACAGTCTTTTGCAAAATTAATTTGAGATCTCTATTACTCAATTCTACTTGACCACTAGACTGCGGGTGATATGGAGATGCAATTCTATGATTAACATCATACTTAGCAAGCATTTTACGAAAGGCACCATGAATGAAATGTGAACCGCCATCAGTCATTAAATATCTAGGGACTCCAAACCTCGGAAAAATAACTTCTTTAAGCATCTTAATAGAGGTGTTATGATCAGCACTACTAGTTGAAATAGATTCTACCCACTTAGTAACATAATCAACATCAACTAAAATATGTGTATACCCATTAGAGGAAGGAAACAGTCCCATATAATCAAAGCCCCAAAAATCAAATGGTTCAATAACAAGTGAATAATTCATAGGCATTTCGTGACGTCTACTAATATTACCAATTCTTTGTCATTCATCACAAGATAAGAAAAAAATACGGGTATCCTTGAAGAGAGTAGGCCAATAAAAACCGGATTGCAATACCTTATGTGTAGTTCTATCTCCAGCATGGTGTCCTCCATAAGCTTCGGAGTGACACTTGCGTAGGATCTGTTCATGTTCATGCTCAGGTACACAATGTCTAATAACAACATCTACTCCTTCTTTATAAAGGTGTGGGTCATCCCAAAAGTAATGTCTTAAATCATAGAATAACTTTTTCTTTCGCTGGTATGTGAAACTAGGTGGTATAAGTTTAGCAACAATGTATTTAGCATAATTAGCATCCCATGGAGCAGTGCGAGAAGCATTTATGACAGCTAATTGTTCATCAGGAAAGCTATCATCAATAGGTAGTGGGTCATCAAGAACATTCTCTAACCTAGACAAGTTGTCTGCAATGGGATTCTCAGCTCCCTTTCTATCAATAATATGCAAATCAAATTCTTGTAGCAAGAGAACCCATCTAATAATTCTAGGTTTAGCATCTTTCTTTTCCATAAGATATTTAATAGCAGCATGATCGGTGTGAATAGTTACTTTAGAATCAACAATATAAGGTCTGAACTTATCACAAGCAAATACAACTGCTAAAAATTCCTTCTCAGTAGTAGCATAATTTCTCTGGGCATTATCCAGAGTTTTACTAGCATATTGAATAACATTTAATTTTTTATCAACCCTTTGTCCTAGAACAGCACCTGCAACATAGTCACTAGCATCACACATGATTTCAAAGGGTAAATTCCAATCAGGTGGCTGAACAATAGGTGCAGAAATCAAGGCTTTCTTAAGTATTTCAAATGCTTCTACACAATCATCATTAAAGACAAAAGGAATATATTTTTGTAATAGGTTAGTCAGAGGCCGAGAAATTTTAGAGAAGTCCTTAAAGAACCTCATATAAAAACTGGCATGACCAAGGAAGCTTCTTATACCTTTGATGTCCTCGGGACACGGCATCTTTTCAATAACATCAACTTTAGCTTTGTCAACTTCAATACCTCTTTCAGAAAATTTATGCCCCAAGACAATACCTTCATTAACCATATAGTGGCACTTCTCCCAATTCAAGACAAGGTTAGTTTCTTCACATCTCTGCAAAACTCGATCAAGGTTGCTCAAGCAATCATCAAAAGAGGATCCATAAACAGAGAAATCATCCATGAAAACTTCACAAATCTTTTCACAAAAGTCAGAGAATATAGCCATCATGCATCTTTGAAAGGTAGCAGGTGCATTACATAAACCAAAAGGCATACATCTATAAGCAAAGGTACCGAAAGGGTAAGTAAAAGTAGTCTTTTCTTGATCATTAGCTAACACGGATATTTGAGAGAAACTAGAGTAACCATCTAGAAAGCAAAAATGTGTATGTTTGGATAATCTTTCTAGCATTTGATCAATGAAGGATAATGATCTTTTTTAGTAGCTTTATTTAATTTGCGGAAATCAATTACCATCCTATAACGTGTAATAATTCTTTGTGGAATCAATTCATCTTTATCATTAGGAACGACAGTAATACCTCCCTTCTTAGGGACACAATGGACAGGGCTTACCACTGACTATCAGCAACACGATAAATTACACCTACTTCAAGGACCTTTAATATTTCCTTTCTTACCACTTCTTTCATCTTAGGATTTAGTCGTCGTTGGTGATCAATAACTGGTTTGGCGTCTTTCTCCAAATTTATTTTGTGTTGCCATAGAGTGGGACTAATGCCCTTAAGATCATCAAGAGTATATCCAATAGCAGCACGGTGCTTCTTCAGAGTTTTCAATAATCTCTCTTCTTCATGCTCTGAAAGGTTAGCACTAATAATAACAAGATATATCTTCTTTTCATCAAGATAAGCATATTTAAGAGTATCAAACAATGGTTTAAGCTCAAACACGGGATCACCCTTGGGTGGAGGAGGATCCCCTAGAATTTCAACAGGCAAGTTGTGTTTCGGAATAGGTCCCTGTTTAAAGAATACTTCATCTATTTCCCTTCTTTCATTCATAAACATATCATTTTCATGGTCTAGCAAATATTGTTCTAAAGGATCAGTAGGAGGCACGACAATAGAAGCAAGACCAATAATTTCATCTTTACTAGGCAATTCCTCATCACGGGGTTGTCTACTAAATTTGGCAAAATTAAACTCATGAGAAATATCCCCTAAACCAACAGAAACAATATCCTTATTGAAGTCTATCTTAGCATTAACAATATTCAAGAAGGGTCTACCAAATATAATGGGACAAAAGTCATCTTATGGAGAACCAAGAACAAGAAAATCAGCAGGATATTTAACTTTCCCACACAAGACTTCAACATCTCTAACAATCCCAACTGGTGAAATAGTATCTCTATTGGCAAGCTTAATTGTAACATCAATCTCTTCTATCTCAGCAGGTGCAATATCATGCATAATTTCTTTGTATATGGAATGAGTATTGCACTTGCACTAGCACCCATATCACATAAGACATGATAACAATGATATCCTATTTTAACGGAAATAACAGGCATGCCCACAACAGGTCTATGTTTATTTTTAGCATCGGGTCTAGCAATTCTAGCAGCTTCATTGCAGAAGTAAATAACATGCCCATCAATATTATCGGCCAAGAGATCTTTAACCATAGCAATTTTAGGTTCAACTTTAATTTTCTCAGGGGGTTTAGGTGTCTTAATATTACTTTTGTTGACTATAGTTGAAGCTTTAGCATGATTCTTTATTCTAACAGGGAAAGGTGTTTTCTCAATATAAGGAGTAGGAACAACATGATCACTAGAAGTGATAGTCTTTTCTTCAACTTTAATAGGTGCAACTACTTTTACTTCAGTGGGAGGATTATATTTAAACCACTTCTCCTTAGGGAGATCAACATGAGTAGCAAAGGATTCATAGAAAGAAGCTATTATCTCAGAGTCAAGTCCATATTTAGTGCTAAATTCACGGAAAGCATCGGTATCCATAAAAGATTTAACACAATCAAACTTAGGTGTTATACCTGACTCCTTACCTTCGTCGAGGTCCCAATATTCAGAGTTGCGTTTAATTCTTTCCAATAAATCCCATTTGAATTCAATAGTCTTCATCATAAAAGATCCAGTACAAGAAGTATCGAGCATGGAGCGATTACTGAGAGAAAGCCAAACATAATTTTTTTTGAATAATCATTTTCTTGAGAGCTCATGACTGGGGAATGAATATAACATTGACTTAAGCCTCCCCCAAGATTGAGTGATGCTTTCTTCTTTGTGAGGCCAAAAATTATATATATAATTACGATCACGATGAACAAGATGCATAGGATAAAACTTCTGATGAAATTCCAATTTCAATCGCTTGTAGTCCCATGATCCCATATCATCACATAGCCTATACCATGTCAATGCCTCTCCCTTCAAAGATAAAGGGAAGACCTTCTTCTTGACAACATCATCGAGCATACATGCAAGCTTAAATAATCCACAAACTTCATCCACATAGACTAAGTGTAAATCAGGATGCAATGTTCCATCTCCTGTAAAAGTATTAGCTAGCAGTTTTTCTATCATACCCGAAGGAATTTCAAAGCAAACATTTTCAGTAGGTTCAGTAGGTTGAGGAGAAACTCTTTGCTCTACTGGTCGGGGTGAAGATACCCCGAACAAGCCCCTCAAAGGATTATGTTCCATAGTAACAAGTGACAGTAAATTTCAGCACACTATATAAATTTTTCCTTACAAAATTCCACCTACCAAAGGCGCTTCACTCCCCGGCAACGGCGCCAGAAAAGAGTCTTGATGACCCACAAGTGTAGGGGATCTATCGTAGCCTTTTCGATAAGTAAGAGTGTCGAACCCAACGAGGAGCAGAAGGAAATGATAAGCAGTTTTCAGTAAGGTATTCTCTACAAGCACTAAAATTATCGGTAGCATATAGTTTTGTGATAAGGTAATTTGTAACGAGTAGCAAGTAATAAAAGTAAATAAGGTGCAGCAAGATGGCTGATACGTCCATTTTTCATCATGCTTTTATATCGATATTTATTGCATTATGGGCTGTTATTTCACATTATGTCACAATACTTATGGCTATTCTCTCTTATTTTACAAGGTTTACATAAGGAGGGTTAATGCCGGCAGCTGGAATTCTGGGCTGGAAAAGGAGCAAATATTAGAGACCTATTCTGCACAACTCCAAAAGTCCTGAAACTCCACGGAATGCCTTATAATAAATAATGAAAAATCCTCGCCAAAGATGAAGACCAGGGGGCCCACACCCTTTCCACGAGGGTGGGGGCGCCCCCCAGGGCGCGCCCCCTACCTCGTGGGCCCCCTACGATGACCATCTTCTCCTATATGAAGTCTTTCGTTGAGAAAAAAATGAGAAGCAACCTTTCGGGACGAAACTCCGCCGCCACGAGGCGGAACCTTGGCGGATCCAATCTAGAGCTCCGGCAGAGCTGTTCTGCCGGGGAAACTTCCCTCCCGGAGGGAGAAATCATTGCCATCATCATCACCAATGCTCCTCTCATCGGGAGAGGGCAATCTCCATCAACATCTTCATCAGCACCATCTCATCTCAAAACCCTAGTTCATCTCTTGTATCCAATTCTTGTCTCCAAGTCCAGGATTGGTGCTAGTAGGTTGCTAGTAGTGTTAATTACTCCTTGTAGTTGATGCTAGTTGGTTTAATTGGTGGAAGATCATATGTTCAGATCCTTTATGCATATTATTACCCCTCTGATTATGAACATGAATATGCTTTGTGAGTAGTTATGTTTGTTCCTGGGGACAAGGGGGAAGTCTTGCTATTCGTAGTCATGTGAATTTGGTATTCGTTCGATATTTTGACGAGATATATGTTGTCTAGCCTCTAGTGGTGTTATGTGAACGTCGACTACATAACACTTCACCATTATTTGGGCCTATAGGAAGGCATTGGGAAGTAATAAGTAGATGATGGGTTGCTAGAGTGACAGAAGCATAAACCCTAGTTTATGAGTTGCTTCGTAAGGGGCTGATTTGGATCCATTGTTTCATGCTATGGTTAGGTTTATCTTAATACTTTTGTTGTAGTTGCGGATGCTTGCAATAGAGGTTAATCATAAGTGGGATGCTTGTTCAAGTAAGAACAACACCCAAGCACCGGTCCACCCACATGTCAAATTATCAAAGTACCGAACGTGAATCATATGAACGTGATAAAAACTAGCTTGACGATATTCCCATGTGTCCTCGGGAGCGCTTTTCCTTATATAAGAGTTTGTCCAGGCTTGTCCTTTTCTACAAAAAGGATTGGTCCACCTTGTTGCACTTTATTTACTTTTGTTACTTGTTGCTCGTTACAAATTATCTTATCATAAAACTATATGTTACCACTTATTTCAGTACTTGTAGAGAATACCTTGCTGAAAACCGCTTATCATTTCCTTCTACTCCTCGTTGGGTTCGACACTCTTACTTACCGAAAGGACTACGATAGATCCCCTATACTTGTGGGTCATCAATGTCCCAATCCTTTTTGTAGGAAAGGACAAGCCTGGACAAACTCTTACATGAAGGAAAGCGCTCCCGAGGACACATGGGAATTATCGTCAAGCTAGTTTTCATCACGTTCATATGATTTGTGTTCCGTACTTTGATAATTTGATATGTGGGTGGACCGGTGCTTGGGTACTGCCCTTACTTGGACAAGTATCCCGCATATGATTAACCCCTATTGCAAGCATCCGCAACTACAACATAAGTATTAAGGTAAACCTAACCATAGCATGAAACATATGGATCCAAATCAGCCCCTTACGAAGCAACGCATAAACTAGGGTTTAAGCTTCTGTCACTCTAGCAACCCTAGTTTATGCGTTGCTTCGTAAGGGGCTGATTTGGATCCATATGTTTCATGCTATGGTTAGGTTTACCTTAATACTTTTGTTGTAGTTGAGGATGCTTGCAATAGAGGTTAATCATAAGTGGGATGCTTGTTCAAGTAAGAACAACACCCAAGAACCGGTCCACCCACATGTCAAATTATCAAAGTACCGAACGTGAATCATATGAACATGATGAAAACTAGCTTGACGATATTCCCATGTGTCCTCGGGAGCGCTTTTCCTTATATAAGAGTTTGTCCAGGCTTGTCCTTTGCTACAAAAAGGATTGGGCCACCTTGCTGCACTTTATTTACTTTTGTTACTTGTTGCTCGTTACAAATTATCTTATCACAAAATTATCTTATACCACTTATTTCAGTACTTGCAGAGAATACCTTGCTGAAAACCGCTTATCATTTCCTTCTGCTCCTCGTTGGGTTCGACACTCTTACTTATTGAAAGGACTAGATAGATCCCCTATACTTGTAGGTCATCAAGACTCTTTTCTGGCGCCGTTGCCGGGGAGTGAAGCGGCTTTGGTAGGTGGAATTTGGTAAGAAAAAATTTGTATAGTGTGCTGAAATTTACTGTCACTTGTTACTTTGGAAAGTAATCCTTTGAGGGGCTTGTTCGTGGTATCTTCACCCCGACCATTAGAGCAAAGAGTTCCGCCTCAACCTACTGAACCTATTGAAAATGAAATTCCTTATGATTATCCTTCGAGTATGATAGAAAACTACTAGCTAATCCTTTTACAGGAGATGGAACAAAGCATCCTAATGAACACTTAATATATGTGGATGAAGTTTGTGGATTATTTAAGCTTGCAGGTATACCCGATGATGTTGCTAAGAAGAAGGTATTCCCTTTATCTTTGAAGGGAGATGCATTGATATGGTATAGGCTATGTGATGATACGAGATCATGGAACTATAGAAGATTGAAATTGGAATTTCATCAAAAGTATTACCTTATGCATCTTGTTCATCGTGATCGTAATTATATATATAATTTTTTGCCTCGCGAAGGAGAAAGCATCTCTCAAGCTTTGGGGAGGCTTAAATCAATGTTATATTCATGCCCAAATCATGAGCTCTCAAGAGAAATGATTATTCAAAAATTTTATGCTCGTCTTTCTGATAACAATCGCACCATGCTCGATACTTCTTGTGCTGGCTCTTTTATGATGAAGACTATTGGATTTAGATGGGATTTATTGGATAGAATTAAATGCAACTCTGAAGATTGGGATCTCGACAAAGGTAAGGAGTCAGGTATGTCACCTAAGTTTGATTGTGTTAAATCTTTTATGGATACCGATATTTTCCGTAAGTTTAGCACTAAATATGGACTTGACTCTGAGATAGTAGCTTCTTTCTGTGAATCTTTTGCTACTTATGTTGATCTCCCTAAGGAGAAGTGGTTTAAATATCATCCTCCCATAGAAGTGAAAGTAGCTGCACCTATTAAAGTTGAAGAAAAGACTGTCACTTATAATGATCCTATTGTTCCTACTTGTTATGTTGAGAAACCACCTTTCCCTGTTAGGATAAAGGATCATGATAAAGCTTCAACTGTGGTTCATAAAAGCAATATTAAAACATATACAACTCCTGAGCAAGTTAAAGTTGAACCTAATATTGCTATTGTTAAAGATCTCTTGTCTGATAATATTAATGGGCATGTTATTCAGTTCTGCGGTGAAACTGCTAGAATTGCTAAACCTTGTGCTAAAGATAAAAATAGACCTGTGGTAGGCATGCCTGTTATTTCTGTTAAAATAGGAGATCATTTTTATCATGGCTTATGTGATATGGGTGCTAGTGCTAGTGCAATACCTATTGACTTATACAAAGAAATTATGCATGACATTGCACCTGTTGAGTTAGAAGAAATTGATGTTACTATTAAACTTGCTAAAAGAGATAATATTTCACCAATGGGAATTGTTAGAGATGTTGAAGTCTTGTGTGGGAAAACTAAATATCCTGCTGATTTTCTTGTTCTTGGTTCCCCACAAGATAGCTTTTGTCCCATTATATTTGGTAGACCCTTCTTAAATACTGTTAATGCTACCATAGATTGCACAAGGGATGTTGTTACTGTCGGCTTAGATGATATGACTCATGAGTTTAATTTCTCTAAATTTAGTAAACAACACCGTGAAGAGGAATTTCCTAGTAAGGATGAAATTATTGGTCTTGCTTCTATTGTCGTACCTCCTAGTGATCCTTTAGAACAATATTTGCTAGACCATGAGAATGATATGTTTATGAATGAAAGAAGGGAAATAGATGAAGTATTCTTTAAACAGGAACCTATTCTGAAACACAATTTGCCTGTTGAAATCCTAGGGGATCCCCTCCACCTAAGGGTGATCCCGTGTTTGAGCTTAAACCGTTGCTTGATAATCTTAAATATGGTTATCTTGATGAAAAGAAGATATATCCTGTTATTATTAGTGCTAACCTTTCAGAGCATAAGGAAGAAAGATTATTGAAAACTCTGAAGAAGCACCGTGCTGCTATTGGATATACTCTTGATGATCTTAAGGGCATTAGTCCCACTCTATGTCAACATAAAATAAATTTGGAAGCAGATGCCAAACCAGTTCGCGATCCTCAACGACGTTTGAATCCTAAAATGAAAGAAGTGGTAAGAAAAGAAATACTAAAGCTTCTAGAGGCAGGTATAATTTATCCCATTGCTGATAGTCAGTGGGTAAGTCCTGTTCATTGTGTCCCTAAGAAGGGAGGTATTACTGTTGTTCCTAATGATAAAGATGAATTGATTCCACAAAGAATTATTACAGGTTATAGGATGGTAATTGATTTCCGCAAATTAAATAAGGCTACTAAGAAACATCATTACCCCTTACCTTTTATCGATCAAATGCTAGAAAGATTATGCAAACATACACATTACTGCTTTCTAGATGGTTATTCTGGTTTCTCTCAAATACATGTGTCGGTTAAAGATCAATCAAAGACTACTTTTACATGCCCGTTTGGTACTTTTGCTTATAGACGTATGCCTTTTGGTTTATGTAATGCACCTGCTACCTTTCAAAGATGCATGATGGCTATATTTTCTGACTTTTGTGAAAAGATTTGTGAGGTTTTCATGGATGACTTTTCCGTCTATGGATCTTCTTTTGATGATTGCTTGAGCAATCTTGATCGAGTTTTGCAGAGATGTGAAGAAACTAATCTTGTCTTGAATTGGGAAAAGTGCCACTTTATGGTTAATGAAGGTATTGTATTGGGGCATAAAGTTTCTGAAAGAGGTATTGAAGTTGATAAAGCCAAGGTTGATGTTTTTGAAACGATGCCATGTCCCAAGTACATCAAAGGTATAAGAAGTTTCCTTGGTCACGCTGGATTTTATAGGAGGTTCATTAAGGACTTCTCAAAAATTTCTCAGCCTCTGACTAATTTATTACAAAAAGATATACCATTTGTCTTTGATGATGATTGTGTAGAAGCATTTGAAATACTTAAGAAAGCATTAGTCTTTGCACCTATTGTTCAGCCACCTGATTGGAATTTACCCTTTGAAATTATCTGTGATGCTAGCGATTATGCTGTAGGTGTTGTTCTAGGGCAAAGAGTTGATAAGAAATTAAATGGTATCCATTATTCTAGTAAGACTCTAGACAATGCTCAAAGAAATTATGCTACTACTGAAAGTGAACTTTTAGCAGTTGTATTTGCTTGTGATAAGTTCAGACCTTATATTGTTGATTCTAAAGTAACTATCCACACCGATCATGCTGCTATTAAATATCTTATGGAGAAGAAATATGCTAAACCTAGACTTATTAGATGGGTTCTCTTGCTACAAGAATTTGATTTGCATATTGTTGATAGAAAAGGAGCTGAGAACCCCATTGCAGACAACTTATCTAGGTTAGAGAACGTTCTTGATGACCCACTACCTATTGATGATAGCTTTCCTGATGAACAATTAAATGTCATAAGTACTTCTCGTAGTACCCCTTGGTATGCAGATTATGCTAATTACATAGTTGCTAAATTTATACCACCTAGCTTCACATACCAACAAAAGAAAAAGTTCTTCTATGATTTGAGACATTACTTTTGGGATGACCCACATCTTTATAAAGAAGGAGTGGATGGTGTTATTAGACCTTGTGTACCTGAGCATGAATAGGAACAGATCCTATGCAAGTGCCACTGCGAAACTTATGGAGGAAACCACGCGGGAGATAGAACTGCACATAAGGTATTGCAATCCGGTTTTATTGGCCTACTCTCTTCAAGAATGCCCGTAAGTTTGTCCTATCTTGTGATGAATGTCAAAGAATTGGTAATATTAGTAGACGTCAAGAAATGCCTATGAACTATTCACTTGTTATTGAACCGTTTGATGTTTGGGGCTTTGATTATATGGGACCTTTTCCTGCCTCTAATGGATATACACATATTTTAGTTGCTGTTGATTACATTACTAAGTGGGTAGAAGCTATTCCAACTAGTAGTGCTGATCATAACACTTCTATTAAAATGCTTAAAGAAGTTATTTTTCCGAGGTTTGGAGTCCCTAGATATTTAATGACTAATGGTGGTTCACATTTTATTCATGGTGCATTCCGTAAAATATTTGCTAAATAAGACGTCAATCATAGAATTGCATCTTCGTATCACCCACAGTCTAGTGGTCAAGTAGAATTGAGTAATAGATAACTTAAATTAATTTTGCAAAAGACTGTCAATAGGTCTAGAAATAATTGGTCCAAGAAACTTGATGGTGCATTATGGGCCTATAAAACTGCATATAAAAATCCTATGGGCATGTCTCTGTATAAAATGTTATATGGAAAAGCATGTCACTTACCTCTCGAACTAGAACATAAGGCATATTTGGCTATTAAAGAGCTCAACTATGATTTCAAACTTGCCGGTGAAAAGAGGTTATTTGATATTAGCTCTCTTGATGAATGGAGAACCCAATCATATGAAAATGCCAAGTTGTTTAAAGAAAAGGTTAAAAGATGGCATGACAAAAGGATACAAAAGCGTGAGTTTAATGTAGGTGATTATGTACTGTTATAAAACTCTCGTTTAAGAACTTTTGCAGGAAAACTTCTCTCTAACTGCGAAGGCCCCTATGTTATTGAGGAGGTCTATCATTCCGGTGCCATAAAAATCAACAACTTCGAAGGCACAAATCCGAGGTGGTAAACGGTCAGAGAATTAAACATTACATCTCAGGTATTCCCATAAATATTGAAACCAATATTATTGAAACCATAACCCCGGAGGAATACATAAGGGACACTTTCCAGAACGTTTCAGACTCCGAAAAGGAATAGGTATGTGGTACGGTAAGTAAACCAACTCCAAAACAATTTTTAGGCAATATTTGTCCGTTTTGGAATATTTAGAAAAATAGAAAATTAAGTAGTAGTCCGGGAAGGACACGAGGGCCCCACGAGGGTGGAGGGCACGCCCTACCCCCTGGGCGCGCCCCCTACCTCGTGAGCTCCTCGTGTGCCTTCCGGACTCCGTTTTCTTGCACGATACGTATTTTGGTCGGTAAAAATTCACTATATATTCTCCCGAATGTTTTGACTCCCGTATCACGCAAATATCCTCTGTTCTTGTTTTGGGTTGTTCTTTGTTATGGTTGTCAAGGCCAGGCATCGTGTCGTCCCCCTCCTCCAACAACGGTGACAAAGATGCCTGGCTAATGAAGATAGAGCTGAAGAGGGAAGAACCCATGGAGATCAACAAGGATGAAGGGATCAAGAAGGCTACGGAGAACCAAGCTCTGGCAACAGAAGACATCCTCCAACTTGATCACAACCTTCTTACCCCAACTGAGATCGAAGCTTTCCAGATGATTGAGTTAACTCGTATTCAAAACAAGTATCTCACAAGTGAAAATATTTTGTTGAAGGAGCATATCTTAACACTCAAGGGCATTATTCGCAAGCTAGAGGACCTGTTACGCTCGATGTGCGACTATCCATAACCTCCTTCTTCACCAATCAAGGAGATATAATCACATGGGTATGGGCATTCCCCTTGGCAACTGCCAAGTTTGGGGGAGGTGCCCCGATATTGTATCACAATCACAACTCCTATCTTTACCGTTTTCCTTAGTTCGATCCTATTAGTAGTATTTTGATCTAGTAGAATAAAGTTTATGTCATGATCTAGTTTTAAGTTTTGCTTTATGATCTCTCTATATAATCGAGTCCGTGAGCTATATAATAAAGATTAGTGTTGAGTCAAGGGCTTGATTTTCTTGCTATAGTCTTGGGTGAATAGAAGAAAAGAGAAAAAGAATAAGAAGAAACAAAAGTTCATATTGATCTTATTGATAGTAATGACTTCACATAGAAAGAGTGTGATGATTAAAAGTTGTTGGGGGTTGGCAGACATAGCTTTGGTCATCGTTGCAATTAATAGGAAGTAATAAGGAAAGAGAGGTTTCACATATAAATATACTATTATTGGCATCTTTTATGATTGGGAGCACTCATCAAAATATGACATGCTAAAGAGTTGATGTTGGACAAGGAAGACAACGTAATGGGTTATGTTTTCTTATATCTGAGATAAAGTATGTTGTCATGGATCATCCAACATGTTGAGCTTGCCTTTCCCCCTCATGCTAGCCAAATTCTCAGCACCAAGTAGAGATACTACTTGTGCTTCCAAATACCCTTAAACCAGTTTTGCCATGAGAGTCCACCATATCTACCTATGGATTGAGTAAGATCCTTCAAGTAAGTTGTCATCGGTGCAAAGCAATAAAAATTTCTCTAAATATGTATGATTAGTGTGGGAGAAATAAGATTTATACGATCTTGTGATGTGTAAGTAATAAAAGCGACAGACTGCATAATAAAGGTTCATATCATAAGGGGCAATATAAAGTGACGTCCTTCCGCATTAAGATTTTGTGCATCCAACCATAAAAGCACATGGCAACCTCTGCTTCCCTCTGCGAAGGGCCTATCTTTTATTATTATCTTCTACCTTATGCAAGTGTCATGGTGATCTTCACCTCTCCCTTTTTCATTTTATCCTTTGGCAAGCCCAGCATGTTGGAAAGAACCTAATATATATATATATATATATATATATATATATATATATAATTGGATGTAGGGGGGCATGAGTTATTATTGTTGACATTACCCTTGAGGTAAAAGGTTGTGGGGCAAAACTACAAGCCCCTATCTTTCTCTATGTCCAATTAAAACTCTGTAACCACAAGTATTGGGTGAGTGTTAGCAATTATGAAGGACTAGATGATACTTGAGTATGTGGACTTGCTTTTTAGCTCTGACACAGACTCTTTCTGATGTTATGATAAATTGCAATTGCTTCAATGACTGAGGTCATAGTTTGTTGGTTCTCAATAAGGTTTCTGATTCATACTTTTGCATTGTGAATAGATCATCACTTGAACATAAGTAATCATATGACAATATCTATGTATGTTGTTGTTATGAGAATAATCATGATGCCCTCATGTCTGTATTTTATTTTTTATCGACGCCTCTACCTCTAAACATGGGGACATATTTATTGTTATCGGCTTTCGCTTGAGGACAAGCGAGGTCTAAGCTTGGGGGAGTTGATACGTCCATTTTGCATCATGCTTTTATATCGATATTTATTGCATTATGGGCTGTTATTTCACATTATGTCATAATACTTATGGCTATTCTCTCTTATTTCATAAGGTTTACATAAGGAGGGAGAATGCCGACAGCTGGAATTCTGGGCTGGAAAAGGAGCGAATATTAGAGACCTATTCTGCACAACTCCAAAAGTCCTGAAACCCCACGGAATGCCTTATAATAAATAATGAAAAATCCTCGCCAAAGATGAAGACCAGGGGGGCCACACCCTTTCCACGAGGGTGGGGGGCGCCCCCCCCCCTAGGGCGCGCCCCTACCTTGTGGGCCCCCTGGTGGCTCTCCGATGACCATCTTCTCCTATATGAAGTCTTTCGTCGATAAAAAAAATGAGAAGCAACCTTTCGGGACAAAACTCCGCTGCCACGAGGCGGAACCTTGGCGGATCCAATCTAGAGCTCCGGCAGAGCTGTTCTGCCGGGGAAACATCCCTCCCGAAGGGAGAAATCATCGCCATCGTCATCACCAACACTCCTCTCATCGGGAGAGGGCAATCTCCATCAACATCTTCATCAGCACCATCTCATCTCAAAACCCTAGTTCATCTCTTGTATCCAATTCTTGTCTCCAAGTCCAGGATTGGTGCTAGTAGGTTGCTAGTAGTGTTTATTACTCCTTGTAGTTGATGCTAGTTGGTTTAATTGGTGGAAGATCATATGTTCAGATCCTTTATGCATATTATTACCCCTCTTATTATGAACATGAATATGCTTTGTGAGTAGTTACATTTGTTCCTGAGGACAAGGGAGAAGTCTTGCTATTAGTAGTCATGTGAATTTGGTATTCGTTCGATATTTTGATGATATGTATGTTGTCTAGCCTCTAGTGGTGTTATGTGAACGTCGACTACATAACACTTCACCATTATTTGGGCCTAGAGGAAGGCATTGGGAAGTAATAAGTAGATGATGGGTTGCTAGAGTGACAAAACCTTAAACCCTAGTTTATGCGTTGCTTCGTAAGGGGCTGATTTGGATCCATATGTTTCATGCTATGGTTAGGTTTACCTTAATACTTTTGTTGTAGTTGAGGATGCTTGCAATAGAGGTTAATCATAAGTGGGATGCTTGTTCAAGTAAGAACAACACCCAAGAACCGGTCCACCCACATGTCAAATTATCAAAGTACCGAACGTGAATCATATGAACGTGATGAAAACTAGCTTGACGATATTCCCATGTGTCCTCGGGAGCGCTTTTCCTTATATAAGAGTTTGTCCAGGCTTGTCCTTTGCTACAAAAAGGATTGGGCCACCTTGCTGCACTTTATTTACTTTTGTTACTTGTTGCTCGTTACAAATTATCTTATCACAAAACTATATGTTACCACTTATTTCAGTACTTGTAGAGAATACCTTGCTGAAAACCGCTTATCATTTCCTTCTACTCCTCGTTGGGTTCGACACTCTTACTTACCGAAAGGACTACGATAGATCCCCTATACTTGTGGGTCATCAATGGCCCAATCCTTTTTGTAGGAAAGGACAAGCCTGGACAAACTCTTACATGAAGGAAAGCGCTCCCGAGGACACATGGGAATTATCGTCAAGCTAGTTTTCATCACGTTCATATGATTTGTGTTCCGTACTTTGATAATTTGATATGTGGGTGGACCGGTGCTTGGGTACTGCCCTTACTTGGACAAGTATCCCACATATGATTAACCCCTATTGCAAGCATCCGCAACTACAACATAAGTATTAAGGTAAACCTAACCATAGCATGAAACATATGGATCCAAATCAGCCCCTTACGAAGCAACACATAAACTATGGTTTAAGCTTCTGTCACTCTAGCAACCCATCATCTACTTATTACTTCCCAATGCCTCCCTCTAGGCCCAAACAATGGTGAAGTGTCATTTAGTCGACGTTCACATGACACCACTAGAGGGATGAAAACATACATCGCATTAAAATATCGAACGAATACCAAATTCACATGACTACTTATAGCAAGACTTCTCCCATGTCCTCATGAACAAATGTAACTACTCACAAAGCATATTCATGTTCATAATCAGAGGGGTATTAATATGCATAATGGATCTGAACATATGATCTTCCACCAAGTAAACCAACTAGCATCAACTAAAATGAGTAATGGACACTACTAGCAACCCACAGGTACCAATCTGAGGTTTGGATACAAAGATTGGATACAAGAGATGAACTAGGGTTTGAGATAAGATGGTGTTGGTGAAGATGTTGATGGAGATTGACCCCCTCTTGATGAGAGGATCGTTGGTGATGATGATGGTGATGATCTCCCCCTCCCGGAGGGAAGTTTCCCCGGCAGAACAGCTCTGCCGGAGCCCTAGATTGGTTCCGCCAAGGTTCCGCCTCGTGGTGGCGGAGTTTCATCCCATGAGCTTCCTTATGATTATTTTTTCTCAGACGAAAGACCTCATATAGCATAAGATGGGCATCAGAGGGCCACCAGGGGGCCCACGAGGCAGGGGGCGCGCCCAGGGGGTAGGGCGCACCCCCACCCTCGTGGACGGTGGGTGGCCCCCCTCTGGTACTTCTTTCACCTAATATTTTTTATATATTCTGAAACATGCTCCCGTGAAGTTTCAAGACTTTTGGAGATGTGCAGAATAGGTCTCTAATATTTGCTCCTTTTCTAGCCCAGAATGCCAGGTGCCGGCATTCCCCCTCTTCATGCAAACCTTGTAAAATAAGAGAGAATAGGCATAAGTATTGTGACATAATGTGTAATAACAACCCATAATGCAATAAATACCGATATAAAAGCATGATGCAAAATGGACGTATCACCTTGCGCTTACCGTTGCCTCCCTGATTATACTGCTGCTGAGGGAGTCCTAGACTAAGGGGTCCTCGGGCGTTCGGCCTGTTAGCCATGGGCCGGACTGATGGGCTGTGAAGATACGAAGACCAAAGACTGCACCTGTTTTCGGATGGGACTCTCCTTGGCGTGGAAGGCAAGCTTGGCGACCAAATATGTAGATTCCCTTCTTTGTAACCGACCTTGTGTAACCCTGGATCCTTTCGGTGTCTATATAACTGGAGGACTTAGTTCGGATAGGAGAGATATTCATTATCATAGACATACAAGCTGGACTTCTAGGGTTTAGCCATTACAATCTCGAGGTAGATCAACTCTTGTAATAGTCATATTCATCAATATCAATCAAGCAAGACGTAGGGTATTACCTCCATAAAGAGGGCCCGAACCTGGGTAAACATCGTGTCCCTTGTCTCCTGTTACCATCGACCTCAGACGCACAGTTCGGGACCCCCTACCCGAGATCCGCCGGTTTTGACACCGACATTGGTGCTTTCATTGAGAGTTCCACTGTGCTATCGCCAAAAGGTTTGATGGCCCCTTTAATCATCAATAATGACGTTGTCCAAGGAGAAACTTTCCTTCCTGGACAGATCTTCGTCTTCGGTGGCTTCACACTGCGGGCCAACTCGTTTGGCCATCTGGAGCAGATCGAAAGCTACGCCCCTGGCCATCAGGTCAGATTTGGGAGCTTGAACTACGTTGCGGACGCCCGTGGAGACTTGATCTTCGCCGGATTCGAGACCGTGGTAGCCGCTCCCGGTCACCCCGATGATCATGACCTAAATCTGTCATTAGGCTGCATCCTGGAGATTGCTCCTATAACCGCTCTGGCCCTAGATCTGGAGCAAGCTGTGCCATCCAAGGACGGGAGGATCAACCCCACCACAGAGGCCACAGATTCCATGGCGTTGGAGCCGCACATAGACTTAACCTCTCACGACGTCTTTGTCAGCGGAACTCCGGACTCATCTCCGGCCGTAAGTTCCGAACCACGTGAGCCCGCGAATGCTGAGCTGATCGTTTATCAATCTTCGAATTCAGCACCACAGACATCGTCCAGCACTCGCCTTTGGGTGATGTGCTAAACTCATTAAAGAACTTGTCCTTGGCGGAGGACTCACAGCCGAACTATATCCGGCTCGAACCAGGGGCTAACAGTGGAGAATTTTGCTTCCCACCCGCCACCCACTTCATAGCCATGGTAGAGGATTTGACCGATACACTTGATTGTGACTCTGAGGACATTAAAGGTATGGACGACGATGCTGAAGACAACGAAGACCTCGTTGATACAGCTAATGAACAAGATGAACATGAAGATGGGCAGGTTAGCCCTGGTAAACAGGCCAGGCACGAAGATTCGGAGGACGGCAATTACCTTTCGCTCTTTGAGGATGAGGTGAGCCTTGGCACCGAGGATTTCATCGTGCCTGAGGAACCTCTTGAGCAGGAGCGCTTCAAGCGCCAACTAATAGCCACTGCAAGGAGCCTGAAAAAGAAGTAGCAGCAGCTTCAAGCTGACCAAGATCTGCCCAATGATAGATGGATTGAAGTCCTAGCCGCCGAAGAATACGGCCTTAGTGGCCCAACCAAAAGCTACCCGAAGCGTAGATTGCTATCCCAGGGCGCTGAAGCCCGTGGCATCATCGCACAAGGCGGCAGGTCGACCACAACTTGGTCCGAGTAAAGCGGCAACTCAAGCTGAACACTAGACCACCCCACTTCGCCGTAAAGGCAAGAACAAAACAGCTCGGGGTTGTGCATATGACCTTCAACAGGACTTGGGTAGTAGAGCAGGACACTCAAGAGCGATCTACGAATCGCCAGGACATACCTCGACACGCGACGACGACCACCTATATTCGGACATGACAAACCTAGCCACGCCCGGGACGAAAACCGCAAATGGACTCCATCGGAGGTACATCATAGTGTGGCCCAACATAGAGGCGCCACACACCCTCTTTGCTTCACAGATGAAGTAATGGGGCATGAATTCCCAGACGGGTTCAAACCTATAAATATCGAATCATACGATGGAACAATGGATCCCACGGTATGGATCGAGGACTTCCTCCTCCATATTCACATGGCCCGTGGAGACGACCTTCATGCCATCAAATACCTACCACTAAAACTCAAAGGACCAGCTCGGTACTGGTTAAACAGTCTGCCTGGAAAAATCTATTGGCAGCTGGGAAGATTTAGAAGACACCTTTCCCGACAACTTCTAAGGAACATATGTCCGGCCACCGGACGCCGATGACTTAAGTCACATTGTCCAGCAGCCCGAAGAGTCAGCCAGGAAGCTCTGGACTAGGTTCTTAGTTGAAAAGAACCAAATCATCGACTGTCCGGATGCGGAAGCCCTTGCGGCCTTTAAACATAGTGTCCGGGATGAATGGCTTGCACGCCACCTCGGTCAAGAAGGACCTAGATCCATGACAGCCCTTACCGCTCTAATGACCCGCTTTTGCACGGGAGAAGACAGCTGGCTTGCTCGCAGAAGCAATAGCGCCAGTGACTCGGGCACTTCCGAAATCTGAGACGGCAATGGCAAGCCACGACGAAGCAAACATAAGAGTCGCAATGATAATGAAAGATTACGCGACATAGCGGTCAACGCCGGATTTAGCAATCCCAAGCCCGATCAATGAAAAAATCCATTCAAGGCGAACAGAGACGGACCATCCAACCTAGACAGGATACTGGACCAACCCTGCCAGATTCACGGCCACCCCAATAAACCAGCTAATCATACCAACAGAAGTTGTTGGGTCCTCAAGCAGGCTGGCAAGCTCAACGCCGAACACAAGGGTAGGGGGCCGCCAGGCAATAGGGACGACGGAGTGGTTCACCAGCCAAATGTTGGGGGTCAGAAGCAATTTCCCCCTGAAGCTCAATCAAATCCGGAGCAGAAATAACAGTTTGACTTCCGTTGCCCATCTCATATACCCGTTAAAACTATATTGCGCATACACAACTACGCACTTAAGATACCATGGGCATTGGCGGAAGCATAACACGGACAAGTCTGCAAGCACTCCGGTAACATTTTTATCTACTTTCCTTTTTCTTTCTTCATTATCTCCTAAAAATAGGTGGCGCAAAGGAGAAACATCTAAGACCGACTCCATCGGAGTTCGGATCCATGCACTCACCTACAGGGCTACTTCCTTCAAGGATTCCCCTCGCCGAGGACAGGCGGCGCAGACGTGCGACAGGAGGTCCAAAATAACTTTTTGTAGACCGCACTCTTTTTCGAGCCTGTAACATGCCTTTTTCCTCTGCCTTCGACCCAGGGCATATCAAATAGCCGGGGTCGTGGCCTTTATATATATCAAGTAATCTTTGGCATATCGCTCAGGTCCCAGTTGACATTACCCGAATTAATCATCCGCATCTTTCCACAAATGAATACGCCCCCTATGGTTGTTTCACAGATATACCCCAGGCTTAACTTGCCAGGGGCTCGGTACAGGAACAAATGAGTTGCCAACAAAGTCCGAACGGCTTTTACAGCGTACTTCGGCGTCGCGAGTTTGGCCTTATATGCATCAGCTCCGAATCATGTCTTGGGTCAATAGTTGGGTTGCCCGGCTCCTGTGCTTGCTATCCTCGTTCTGCTCTATCGGCTAGGGTAGTAAAGGGAGAACTACTGCGATTGTGCTTCCGGTTCACCTGGCTCAACACCTCAGTAGAGAAAGCCGAAAACTGACTGTCATGATGCGGCGAGAGCTGGTCAACCACTCGATGACTTATCAGAATCTCTAGCGGTTCCTTCGTGTCACATGAAGGTCCTCTTTCCGGTCAAATATGTAAACACATCGTATGAATAAGCCGCATACATACCAGGGGCTATGTCGTAGACCCACCATAAAACTCCTATGGCTAAGTGAAAGTGTTAACGCACTATAGTCTGGTTGCCTGGTTCGCCGCTTTGACACCTCCTTCATGGACCAAGACGTTGGGTCAAGAGTGATCAAATGCTTTTCTGAACACCCTCGTACTTCCTACGAGGAGGCTGAAGTCAACGACTGGAAAACTTTCAGATTATATTAAAACGGCCGCACAGGAGGAACACAAACTTTCGAGCAACATAAAAACAGATTAACTATAAAATTGTCTCGTACAATTCTCATACACCTCACTCGAACATTCTGTCTTTCGAGCATTGACCCACTATCAAGCGGGTGGCCACTAGGACGTCTTCAAAATAATGCTCTGGTTCGTGGCGGTCCTTACCCTTGGGTGGACTCTTCACCGCAATATCAGTGGCCTTCATCTTCTCCCAGAATGTCTTGACTCGAGCAAAGGCCATCCGTGCACCCTCGATGCACACCGACCGCTTCACAGTGTCGATACGTGGCACCGCATCAACAAGCCGATGTAACAAGCCGAAGTAACTATTCGGAACAGGCTCAGTTGGCAATAACCGGATTATGACGTTCTTCATGGCAGCTCCGGATATCCTATGAAGCTCAGCCCACTGGGACATCTGCTCATTCAGCAACAGGGGGCGCTTCGACGCGCCGAATTATGACCGAAAAAGCTTCTCCGTTGCATACCCCTCTCGCGCCTGGTAAAACTGTGCCGCATCGGAAGAACTCTTCAGCAAGTCTAAAAACTCATCCAGAGAACTCCACAATTGGTTAAGCTGAGCATAGTTTGAATCACCGAACTTAGTCTGTAGCAAAAAGGGCTTACCAGCCGCAATCTCCCAGCTTGCCGGATCTCCTCACGTGCTGCTCTGGATTCAGACCGTGCTTCTCTCGCCTCTCGTAAGGCCTTGTCAAGTTCAGCCATTTTGGCTTCATTCTCCTTCTCAAGGAGTTCACAGTGGCTAGCAGCATTTTTTAATTCGAACGCCATCGTGGATATCTTCTCCTTGTCTTGACGCCGAGGAGCTCGTTCGGCTTTTAACTCAGCCGATGCCTTTTTGGCAGCCGCATTACTACACCGAGCCTGCTCCTTGGCCAGGGCCAGCTCCGCCTGAAGAATTTCAACGGCGGCAGCACCATCTGCAGCCATGCATATTAAAGTATGTAACTTTCAGCATCATACTCATATCACAACAATGTATGTGAAGGGACTGCCCCGAATACATACCTTGCGATTCGTCAAGACGCATATTGATTAACGCAATGTAATCCCCGGCCACGTCAAGCTTCCACTGCAGCTCGGTAATATCCGTAGTCTGGGAAGTAGCCAGGGGGAGGCAGCCTGTGTTCAAGTTAATCAGATTAGTCCTTGAATATTGCTTCTTGATCCTTCATTCGCCTCCCATGGGAAGCCAACCCGAGTCTGAGGGGCTACTACCTATACACAGGTGCATCTTTGCAAATAAAATATAGTTGAAAACATTACATCACAAACCTCGAAGCCTCTTAGCAAGCCCACGAAGGCCTCATTCAATCCGCTTTTCACGGACATGATCTTTTCGACCACCTTGCCCATCAAGGTACGATGTTCCTCTGAGACGGACGCGTGTGGTAGCATGTTCGTTAATGTATCCGGTGCCTCTGGGTCTCCGGAGGCTGCTATAGGAGTACGGCCTTCCTTTGAAGGGATCCGTTCATTCATATACGGCTGCAGACCGGACTGTTCGGGGCCTTCATTGTTGGTCCCCGGACCCTGGGCCACCGAGGTGTTACCTTAGGGTAATGTCTTCATCATCCCTCGCACCACTTGTTGGTCGGGGGAGACCCTCCGCGACGACACCTCGAAGTCGTCCATCCTATTGGGCGGAGAGGCCGGTGGAGGCGTCTCGCTTTCCATCATTTCGAGGAGAAGGTCCCCCGAGGAAGAGGATTGTTGAAGAAGACTGCGTGCCGAACTACAAAAAAAATATATGCCAGGCATCATAGGAAAAGAATGGGATGTGTTTAAAACATCCTTGTTCACTTACGATTTGGCCTGAGGCTTGTCCTCATCACGAGACCGTGCTTCGGCATCCTCCAAGCCCGAGCCACCCGACAGAGGCATCTTGCCTCTCTTAGGAGCTTGTTCCTCCCAATCTTCGGAGGCGGCCCTTTTCTTCCCATGAGGGGAGGAGACGGTGGCCCCCCCTTCACTCTTGTCTTTGGATGAGGGAATTTTGATTCCTCCGGACACGATGTCTGAGGTACCCTTGGAATAGGGGTCATCTTTGGTCTTTCCATTCTCCACCTCGCCCTCCTTCACAGGCATCTGGTATGGTGCCAGGGCTAGCATCCTTGTTAAAACAGGATTCGTTGGGCCTTCGGGTAGAGGGGCCGAACACATAATTAGTTCCGCCTTCTTTATCCAGCCTTGGAGAAAGATAGCCTGCTTAGTACCGTATTACGGTATGCGTAATTACAAAGTGTTCAGAAGACAAGTGCTTACCAGGGTATCCGGACGGTTGCAGTTAAGGCCAGCGTCCTCGGTAGTGTCCGACCAATGTTTTTGCTTCCCAAAAAACAACTTCCACATTCCGGATTGAACTAGCATCACTTGAATCATGTTGACAAGATCGATGTCTATCTCAAGGAGGGCTCGGATGCGGCTCTGTAGAGTCTGCCCTTCATCAACTGATCCCTAGTCCAGCCCCTTGTTAATCCATGATGCAAGTTGTGGTGGAGGGCCGGAACGGAATGCAGGAATAGCTACCCACTTGGTGCTACGGGGTTCCGTGATATAAAACAATTCTCGCTGCCATTGGTGGGAGGCTTCGGTGAAAGAGCCTTTTGGCCAGAGAGTGTTGGTAAGCTTGCTCACTACAGCACCACTTCACTCCGCCTGTTCCCTATTAACTACCTTCGGCTTCACACTGAAGGTCTTGAGCCATAAGCCGAAGTGTGGGGGGATTCGGAGGAAGGCCTCGCATGTAATAATAAACGCCGAGACGTGGAGGATAGAGTCCGGGGCTAGATCATGAAAATCTAGTTCGTAATAAAACATTAGTCCCCGGACAAAGGGGTGAAGAGTGAACCCTAGTCCCCGGAGGAAGTGGGAGATGAATACGACCCTCTCGCCAGATCTGGGTGTCGGAATAACCTATCCTTGAGCAGGAAGCCTGTGGTGGACCTCCGCGGTCAAATATCTGGCTGCCCGAAGCTTTGCGATATCCTCCTCTGTAATGGAGGAAGCCACCCATCGACCTTAAGAGCTGGGTCCGGACATGATGGGGAGGCTTGAAACAATGAAGTCGAACCTTGGGTGCTAGAACTCGAGGTTGGGAAGGCTGAGGAGAGGTTTGGCATAAAAGGACGACCCTTGGTCCCTTTATAAAGGCAGCAGGTATTGAACGCCTCCTCCTAAGCCTAAGAACCTGCCTATTCCTAAGGAATCTTCCCCGCGGAATGGTTGGGTTACCCACGCTCATATTGATGAAAATCCCGCAATTAGGGGACACTGTCTCTGCTTTGACAAGACATGCAAATGAAAACCACGCCCCAAAACATGGAACGGCGGGACGGGAAATGGTTCGAAATAATGACCGAGAAGCGTGATGTCACATTACCAAAGTTGTCGCCAGATTGGATTCATGGAATACTATACTCTCTACGGGTGTGTGTTACAGGTCCGGACACGATCAATTCGTCCGAAGACTATTTTGGACTTCGGAAGGAGGAACCCGCCTTGCAATGCCAAAGACAGAACTATGCGCTGGATATCTTGTCATTGAAGCCAGGTTCAGGGGCTACTGAGGGAGTCCTGGACTAAGGGGTCCTCGGGCGTCCGGCCTGTTAGCCATGGGCCGGACTGATGGGTTGTGAAGATACGAAGACCAAAGACTGCACCCGTGTCCGGATTGGACTCTCCTTGGCGTGGAAGGCAAGATTGGCGACCAAATATGTAGATTCCCTTCTTTGTAACCAACCTTGTGTAACCCTAGATCCTTCCGGTGTCTATATAAACCAGAGGACTTAGTTCGGATAGGAGACATATTCATTATCATAGCCATACAACCTAGACCTCTAGGGTTTAGCCATTACGACCTCGAGGTAGATCAACTCTTGTAATAGTCATATTCATCAATATCAATCAAGCATGACATAGGGTATTACCTCCATAGAGAGGGCCCGAACCTGGGTAAACATCCTGTCCCTTGTCTCCTGTTACCATCGACCTCAGACGCACAGTTCGGGACCCCCTACCCGAGATCCGCCGGTTTTGACACCGACAGCTGCCCCTTAGCGTTGTTGTTCTTTCTTCCCTTCCCCGGCTTTTCATCATCAGACTCGGGGTCCTTGGTCCTATCAGAGTCAGAATACTTAACAAGAGCCGCCATGAGTGTCCCCATGTCATTGCAATGATGTTTGAGCCGCCCTAGCTTCTGCTTTAAGGGCATGAAACGACAATTGTTCTCCAACATCAACACTGCTGAGTCGGCATTGATGCGATCCGACGAGTGCAAGATTGTTGTGACCCAGCGCACCCAATGGGTTGTTGACTCACCTTCTTCTTGAATGCAGGAAGCCAGATCTACAATTGACATGGGATGTTTACATGTGTCTTTAAAGTTCCGGATGAATCAGGCCTTTAACTCGGCCCATGACCCGATGGAGTTAGCAGGAAGCCCCTTCAACCAAGTACGAGTTGTTCCTTCCAACATCAGGGGAAATATTTAGCACATGCAGCCTCGCTGAAATCCAGCAATTCCATAGCCATCTCATAACTCGCAATCCATGCCTTAGGACTTAAATCGGCTGTATAGTTAGGCACCTTGCGAGGACCTTTGAAGTCCTTGGCCAGACGCTCATTACGCAGATCCGACACTAAGCATGGCACACCCAAGTTTCTGAAGGTCACACCTGGCTCCACAGAGGTGGTTAGACGAACCGAAGTTGGTTGACGAGCCGCATACTGAGCCGCCAGCTCGGCCTCTCGACGCGCTCTACCTTGATCCACTACGTTCTGAGCATTAGCACCGCCGCCCGCCGGGTCATGTCCACGGGGCGGGTTACGGTTCCGCCCGCTGCTTGATACAGCCGGCTCATCAATATGCTCGTTGTAACTCTGGCTTGGGCAAGGGGTGGAATGAACCCTATCACGGCTATAAGAATAAGCCTGCCGCTGAACCATCATTGTTTGAAGGAGATCTCTAGCCCTCCGTGTTTCAATCGCCGCTGGTGACTCACCTTCAAACGGGATAGCCGCCAATCGTGACGCCACAACAATCATGTTATCCAAAGGGTTAGAGTAATGACCCGGTGGCGTCGGCACGTGCTGCGGCGGGTTATTGTTCTGACGAGGCGGGTCCATCATGCGTAGCTGAACCGACATATCCATCCTCGGCGCTTCGACCCGGTTTGCTACTGTCGGGTTACTGGTTCCTGCTCCTGGCGTGTTAAAGAGATTCCTTGCCTCATAAACTAAAGGCGGACGGGTCTGATGCCTCCGCCTCATGACTTCATTGGAAGCGTTCTGGTCTAGCTTGATCCGGTAAGATTGTGACTGAATCCGTTGTGCCTGAGCATCCAAAGCGGCCCGCTCCTCGGCCATCCTGGTATTTTCTGCGTTTAGCTCCTCCTTAGCCTGCGCTATCTCATCATGCAGCTGTGATTGCTGCATTATGCCGATCTTGATCCGCCGGGTTAACCACCGCTGTTAACAGCGTTGTCAGCTTATCCAGCAAGTCAGTTAAAGCTTGAGCCAGCGGGCGCTCAGAGCCTCCTGCCCCGGCAGCCGCTGCCGCTGCTGACACGGAAATCAACTCTGCTACCGTTGATGAATGCTGCACGGGCTGTGTACCGGCCATGAAGATTGCAACTCGATTCGGCGGCTCACAAGGGTCCGGAATACTGTCGCCATCGGAACAGCCTCCAAGCCGGCCGTCTAGCAGTTGATACAATGACTCTGTCTCACCGGTGGATGACTCGCCATCAGAGTGAACGACAGTCTCATCACCAGATGCTGGTCTGTCCTCCGATTACACTCCATGGATAAATCCCACGAAGACATGATTCATGGCAGGCCGAACCCGAGCGGGTCTCGCACGCTGAGCCGTCTCGACGATGTCGGTGCCGATGTCCGGCTCAGGGCCCGGTTCGCCGATCTTGCCGATGAAGACATGGATTCCACCAAAGGGGACCCAGTACTCGTACTCAATTGAGTCGGCCTCGGGGGCCCAGCCTGCGTTGTCGATGTAGAGCTTTCCGCGGTGATTCTTGGTCATCCGGCCCACAGCGTATCCCTTGATCCCTTCGAAGTTGCCCTTTTAGAACTCGAAACCATCGTGCGATAGCCCCACGGTGGGCGCCAACTGTCGTGGAATTATCATGGCAGGTGTCCTAGGGCCAGTTCTTTTGGTGGCTTCTAGAATAAGCTACAATAAGCTGCCCCCTACCTAGCTTATTCTAGAAGCTGAACCAAACTTATTTTTTTAGAAGCCTAGTAGTTAAGACTTGACTAGTAGGCTTTTAAAAAGAAAATTTTGGTTGGGCTTCTAGAATAAGCTGGGTAGGGGGCAGCTTATTCTGGAAGCCCAAAAAAGCTAGCAAAAGAACTGGCCCCTAGTTTGAGGACTTAGTCATGGAGCCATCGCGATGAGGTTAGCTTAAAGGGGTTAATCAGGACAAAGGACACGAGAAGTTTTATACTGGTTCGGCCCCTTATGATGAAGGTAAAAGCCTAGTCCAATTTGTAGTTGGTATTGCTAGGGTTTCGATGAGCAGGGAGCGAATACGCTTGACCCGGATCTCGATCTGTTGTTTTTTGTCCTAAGCCGCCGCTAGGTCGTCCCCTTATATACACCGGTTGACGTCCTGCAGCCCTCAGAGTCCCGGTCGGTTTATACAACGTGACCGGCTCGGTGATCTTTCTCATATACCTTACAATACAAGTTTACATACATGGCGGTTTATAATTATGGGCCTTAAGCCGCCTTCGGGTCTGGGCCCTCTACCAAGCCTATCTATGAACCGCCACATGCTCTTGGGCTTCCTTGAGATGGTTCGTTATAGGGATGACCCGGCCCCTCTTGAGCGGGTCATACCTAATAGTTATATCCCCAACAGTGTCCATGTGCGCAAGCCCATATTTTTTGACGACCATGTTCCAAAGCCGTGTAGTGAAGCGGCATTTGACAAAGAGGTGGGTGGTCGTCTCTTGCTCTCTCTTACATAGAGGGCAAAGGCCACAATTTTCCCAACCATGACGCTCCAGTCGGTCGGCGGTCCAAATCCGATCTTGCAAGGTGAGCCAAGCAAATAACTTGACCTTCGCGGGGGAGGGGGGCAAACTTTCCACACCATGAAGTCCATAGGAGATAGAGTCAAACAAAGGAACTACGCTTTGTAAGGGGTGGTCACAGAGTATACCCCATCCAAACAATGTCATCCCCGGCAAGCTTGTTAAGGTGGAAGTCAGTAACAACCATCCAAAGGGTGAAGAATTCGTGAACGTGGTTGCCGGTGATGACGGTGTTCCGGTTGATCTTAAGCATCCAAACGTTCCCATTCAGAGCCTCATTCATCTTCCAAGTTTTCCTCCTTAAGACGTAAAAAATGAGAGGGGCAATATCCTTGGGCTTGCGTCCAAGTAGCCTAGGGGAGGCCCAAAAGGGTGCTTTTGCACCATTTCCCATGATTACCCTGGTGGAGGCATAGAAGAATTCATGATCCTTCTCGGTACATGGGTTACCTATTCCCACCCACAATTTGTCCGGCTCCTTCCATTCACACCAAAGTCATCTCAGTTGTAAGGCACGAGAAAACACTTATGCTTAAAAATGAAAGGAGACGAACATAGTACATAAAAAAGCAAATACTTAAAAATGAAACACAACAAGATAGCGTGTTTTCAGTTTGAGTAAATGTTCACTGCAACCTTTCAAAAAAAATGTTCACTGCAATGGAGGGAAGGGAATGATCTATCTGCCTCTATTTATGTTACAAGCGTGTTACTCACACATCGGCCCCTTATTCGCCATTGGTTATAAACTGAGCAGATCTTGTAGCACTATGTTACATGCATGCTACATTTCTGAGTGGTGATGCGTCCGGCCGGTGAGCCCGCAGAGGAAGCCCCGGCGCTGCCGCCGAGGCCGCGTGGAGCCGTGTTCTTTATCGTCGATGTCGGGCTTCTTGGGCGCCGCCAACATCTTCGTCAGGCGCTCCTCCGGCGTCCAGACGCGTCTGCGCGCATTGAGCCACGCGATGATGTCGGAGAAGACGGCCTCGACGTTCTCGTCCGGCTCGCCGGCGGTGAGGCCGTGCCACATCCCCGGGTAGAGCTTGATGGCCTTGTCCGTGCTGGCGGCGTGCTCGTACAGCGCGCGGCTCACCTCCGGGTCCGTCACGGTGTCGGCCTCGCCGTGCAGGACCAAGAAGGGCAGCTTCACCTTGGACAGGCTGTCCTCCACGTACATGCTGGTCCTGAGCATCTCCAGCGCCGTCTTGAGCCGCGGCTTGTCCTGGTAGATCAGCTTGTTCTTCCTGATCTGCTCGGCATGGCAGAAACGCATCAAGATCGGATTAGCTTCTAGTATGATACAAAATACGCTACTCTAGCGTGGTTTCGGTTCTGTAAAAGAACAAAATTCTATCTGTGGCTTGTGATATGACCAACACTAAAGTTGTTTGTACCGACGACCACCACGATGTACAAGACGCTGGTCTAGGTCAAGTTATGGCAGCTCGGCTTGATAATATGATGCATCTTAGTGAGGAGAATATTAAGGTTGAACCAGAGTCAGTTGGTATTGTGCAAAATACAAGGCGTGAGAGTCAAACCGGGCTAGAGACATTTATTTTAGCAGATAAACAAACGAGTACTGGTCCTTGTGAGGAAGTTAGATTTTTCACGTACATGCATGGAGGATGGAGATACTATTACTCTGGGGACCAATTAATTAAAGTGGAGGATGTGTTTGCTGCACGTATATGGTTCAGACGACGGGGGCTGGTCACAATATTTTTGTTCATATTTTTACCTCTCAAGAAACGTACGAGCAAAGGAAGTTGTGCATGTCGTAAACTCTCCTTGAAGGCTGTTGGCTGGGGGCCACCACCAGCGTATACGACCATGTTGTTACCAAGGTAGAGTCCTAGTAGATTATTCAGGCAAGTTTTAGTCAGTTTATTAAATTTGATATATCTGCTGAGATGTAAAAGGCAGAAGTTGTTTAAATTAGTAGAGGTCAAGATAGATGGGTTGAGTTTGCCACGCAAGTTAGATTGGTCGACCACTATATAAGGTCATATATGTGCGCCATGTAAAACAGGTTATATTTTTATGAATAGACACAATGTGTTTTTAGGGTAAATACCCGTATCGAGTTTTGGGGGAAGCCGTCTAAAAATCCCTAAGTTTTGGAGGAAGCTTTAGAAAACCTCTGTGTTGCGATTTCTCTTCGTGGAAATTGTTTTGTGCGTGAGTACCGTCGTCGAGATTGGTTTTCTCGTGTTGGACCGTAAGGTTCAATCCCTCTACTTCGCGTACATCGCGTGCGCGGGCGAGAGGCTACTACTGCTGAAGGTGGAGTGTCGTGAAAGATCGGGCCGCAACAACGGATCGGATCTCGCTAACGAGGTTCGGTCTTTATCAGGTGGTATTCAGAGCAAGGTTGTTCACGACATTATGGAGAAGATGACGAGCGCATCATCATTTAGTAAGTTAAGCTATGGATTTCAGTTGGAAGAGGAAGGCTGCTGGGCCGGGCTATTTCACACCTGTGTGGTGGTGAGAGAGAGATCATGTGCCATGACGATTGATCACATGAACTTGATCAACGCCGCAAGCATCGAGATGGTGGAGAAGTTGAATCTACCAATGACACCATGTCCACAACCATACTGTTTCCGTTGGGGTCATGGAGAGCTCACTGTCACGCAACAAACCAAGGTACCGTTTTTGTTGGAAAAAAAAATTTGCGAGGTTTTGTGCGACGTGATTTCGGCACCGATGATTTCATGTCACTTGTTATTGGGAGAGCCATGGTACAGAGAGCATGATGTCGCGTATGATTGCAAAACACATAGATATAGGGTCAAGAGGGGTAAGAAGTGCAACCTCGTGCCAATGGGCGAAGAGCGTTTTATTTCTTGGAGGAAAGAACATCTTGAGATTATAAAAGAGCAGGAAGAACAAGAAAAGAAGAAGGCCCAAGTTGCTGAAATTTCTGTGGTTGATATTCAATCGAGTGAAGAAAATATTGCTCAAGAGGTCAACTCAAATCCGAGGACCGTTTTGATGCAAGGGGGACAGGATGATATGACCAACACTAAAGTTGTTTGTACCGACGACCACCACGATGTACAAGACGCTGGTCTAGGTCAAGTTATGGCAGCTCGGCTTGATAATATGATGCATCCTAGTGAGGAGAATATTAAGGTTGAACCAGAGTCAGTTGGTATTGTGCAAAATACAAGGCGTGAGAGTCAAACCAGGCTAGAGACATTTATTTTAGCAGATAAACAAACGAGTACTGGTCCTTGTGAGGAAGTTAGATTTTTCACGTACATGCATGGAGGATGGAGATACTATTACTCTGGGGACCAATTAATTAAAGTGGAGGATGTGTTTGCTGCACGTATATGGTTCAGACGACGGGGGCTGGTCACAATATTTTTGTTCATATTTTTACCTCTCAAGAAACGTACGAGCAAAGGAAGTTGTGCATGTCGTAAACTCTCCTTGAAGGCTGTTGGCTGGGGGCCACCAACAGCGTATACGACCATGTTGTTACCAAGGTAGAGTCCTAGTAGATTATTCAGGCAAGTTTTAGTCAGTTTATTAAATTTGATATATCTGCTGAGATGTAAAAGGCAGAAGTTGTTTAAATTAGTAGAGGTCAAGATAGATGGGTTGAGTTTGCCACGCAAGTTAGATTGGTCGACCATGGTATAAGGTCATATATGTGCGCCATGTAAAACAGGTTATATTTTTATGAATAGACACAATGTGTTTTTAGGGTAAATACCCATATCGAGTTTTGGGGGAAGCTGTCTAAAAATCCCTAAGTTTTGGAGGAAGCTTTAGAAAACCTCTGTGTTGCGATTTCTCTTCGTGGAAATTGTTTTGTGCGTGAGTACCGTCGTCGAGATTGGTTTTCTCGTGCTGGACCGTAAGGTTCAATCCCTCTACTTCGCGTACATCGCGTGCGCGGGCGAGAGGCTACTACTGCTGAAGGTGGAGTGTCGTGAAAGATCGGGCCGCAACAACGGATCGGATCTCGCTAACGAGGTTCGGTCTTTATCAGCTTGCTTATGAGTTATGATTGACATTCTGGACGCTGAAAAATGAAGATTCAGGCTGCCTCCGATGATGTCTGAACTCTGAAGAAGAAGAGGGGGAGTTTGATTTCACCGACCTGTTCGCGCTTGTCGGGGTCCTTGAAGGCGGCATCGATGACGTCCTTGGTCGGGACGATCTTCCACCTGGGTATGATGTCCTCCACCTGCGTCAGGGCGGTGATGACCAGCGGGTGCGGCTTCACCTTCTCCGATATCTGAACGGGCGCATTACAGATACCACAATGTCAGTCGAGAGAAATGCATGGCATGGCGGGAGAAGAAAATACTACTAAAAGGAAAACCATTCATGGTCATGCTCATGGTTGCAGCAGAGAGACCTTGCACATGGGCGCGACGAGGACGGCGCCGTCCCAGAAGGTGGGGTCCTTCCTGTGCAGCAGCAGCGCCACGGCGCCGCCCATGGACTCGCCGTACAGGAACCTGCTCTTGCTCCGGTACTCTTCCAGCCCTGCACGAGTTTCATGATGTCACGGTTAATGACAAGATTTATTTTCCTTTTTTGAAGATATAAGAAGAAGGGAAGAAAGTGGTAGAGTACCGCAGATGGACTTGTAGAATCGGTCGCAGTCGTCGACGAGGCGGTGGAAGCTGCGGATGTAGCAGCGGGTGCCCATGGACTTGCCGTGCCCCTCGTAGTCCATCCCGAACACGCCGTACCCGGCCGCCGCCAGCCGCACGCCGCACGCTGTGAAACGGTAGTAATCAGTCGTTAGTGGATCATGTAGGCCGAGAAATGTCATTGGCATTCTCATTGTCAGATTCATTCATTTTATTTACCATCAGTGTCAAGAAACATCTTACATTTTGAGACAGTGAAAGTTCTACCTAATAGGCAAAGCCTAAAGTTTGGGCTTGAAGAAAAAACAATTTCCCACTAACTGTAATACCAAACAGCCGCTAATGAAAGGCAGAGGACCACCACTCTAACCAGAGCACTATAGGACTTGTCCATCTGATGGGGTCGTGTCTACTCCACTCCCCCTATACCCCCATCCTTAATTGAAGAGAGCGGCCAGAGTGGACCGTGTGCATCCATCATCCTCTCCAACCTCCACTCAGTTATAACCGAATACTGTATGCGTGGAGGCTACATACGAGTCACGGCAGCTAACCACATCATAATGAGCACCGGAACCTCAATTACGCTCGTGATGGACCAGTACGCCACTCGAGTCGAGTACGTACGCACGCACGCACGCACGCTGTAGCCTGTGGGTGACCGGTGGCCACACGTCCACGCAACAAGTTCACAGCCAGCGCAAGCTGAAATGTTGCTCGCCGGAGGTGGGGGCGGGGGCGGGGGACCAAGAGGTAGCTGGTCGCTGTTAATGGCGATCGAGCTACTCCGGCGGAATGGGACACCGCCCGCGCTGGGGCATACGATATCAAGCCTCAAGTACGCGCCGTCCATCGAATTAAAGGCAGGCGACAATGCCGCTGTTCCAACAAGGCCACCGTGGAGGCGACGCCGCTGGTTAGGCTGGTCACAATGGGCAAGAACATAAGGCTGGTCACAATGGGCAAGAACATAAGCTAGTAACTTCACACTTCCCTAGACTATGTTACTACCTCCATAGTGGGTAGGAACATCTATGTAGTGCCATGCAACGATGTATTTATTAGGTTATAGACTCATTGTTTCTTGAAGTGTGTGATGTTCCGGTAACTTAGCTAGTTACCACAAACACCTCTCTCTTCATTAAATACGTGCCACATAAGCAAAATTGTATTGGAGTGTGTGATGTTACTCCTAAGTTCCTCCCCACTGTGACCAGCCTAAGCTAGTAACTTCACACTTCCCTAGACTATGTTACTACCTCCAT
>NC_057797.1:625039422-625044036 GCF_018294505.1 Triticum aestivum
AGGCTGGTCACAATGGGCAAGAACATAAGCTAGTAACTTCACACTTCCCTAGACTATGTTACTACCTCCATAGTGGGTAGGAACATCTATGTAGTGTCATGCAACGATGTATTTATTAGGTTATAGACTCATTGTTTCTTGGAGTGTGTGATGTTCCGGTAACTTAGTTAGTTACCACAAGCACCTCTCTCTTCATTAAATACGTGCCACATAAGCAAAGTTGTATTGAAGTGTGTGATGTTACTCCTAAGTTCCTCCCCACTGTGACCAGCCTTAATGGCGGATGGGGACGGTGTGGCGCGCTGATTGATGGTCTGGCAGGCGGGCAGGCAGGCAGGCCGGGCAGCTCACCTGTAAAACCCTCGTGGACGAAAGGGACTTGTATCCAACACCCGTGTCCACGACTTAGGTAAGCCCCAGATGTGGAAGCATGCAGAGGGATGCTGAGAGTGACACCCCAACATAAAAACGCCTACTTTGGGCGAATTTTCGCAAAATAACATCATTTAAAATTATAAAAAAAATTGCAAAAGGGAAAAAATCATCTTCCTTTCGTGTACATGATTTCCCGTAAAATATTCTGCTCTGCAATCTTTTCAGTAAGGATGAACCTTTGTTTGGGTGTGACTAAGATCACTGAATTCTGGCTTATTGTACATTTAATTCTTCTAAATTTATATGTGTTCTACTAGAGAGTAGTTCATGTTCATGCAAAACAGTCTACTGTTGTGCAAGCTTAATGTGAATTCCCCTACCAAGTGCCTTAGGGAAAAAAAAAGTACTACCCTACCTGGTTTAAATGTTACACTGATGCTAGTTCTTGGTTCATGCTTTTTTTGGACCGAATGTGCAGTAGCCCGCAGAAAAATTTCAGGAAACTCGTACTAAATCAGCGACAACTAATATGAACGGAGGGATTAGCCAATAGGTTGACTGAAACAGCCCTTTGAATTGGTAGGAGTTGGTGAATAGAGGCTTGTGCAGAAGGAACAGGGATGTTAATCAGGACAGGTGAATGAACACATTTCAATGCGTGCACACGACTGTCCAACAGGGTTTTCAGTAGTGTACTACTAATAAGTGATTTAGAAATTAGGACAGGTGCAGATATGCTACAAACACGGATGTTAATTAGGACAGGTGCTTTGAATTGAGACCTGCCTGCCCGGGTCGGCTTTTAAATGCGTGCATCAGTCAATTAATAAATGAGGGAAATTACTGCGGTGTCTACCCTTTCTGGTATCAACCAACAGTCCCATCTTAATCCGCCGTTCCTAGCCGTAGCTAATTAAGGCATCCATCCATCAGCCATCAGCCATGGTCCGAAGCGTGCTAATTTAGGCCATTCTCTTAATTACCAGACTCACTATATTCAGACAACATATAGTGTAAGGCTGGTCATAGTGGGGAGTAACTTAGACTAGTAACATACATATGTTACTAGTCTATGTTACTACCTTCATAGTGGATAGTGTCATAGGTATGGTAACATAGTTGCCTTCATTTATTACTTTGTAGACTCATTATGCATTGGAAACCGCTATGTGATGGTAACATATTATGTTACTCTATTTGCCTCTCTCCTCATTAACTACTTGCCACATCATCATTTTTGCTTATGTGGCATCTATGTTACTACCTATGTTACTCCCACTATGACCAGCCTAAGGTGTTTAGAGAGATGCTTAGAGGGTGCTTGGATACGTTTTAGTCCCATGACTAAAAGTAGTGGGACTAAAACTTACTAGTCTCACCCATGCTTGGATCCAAATACTAAAGAGACTAAAATCAAATTATTGAGCATTTATTATCCTTCAAACCCTCCAATCCAGAACTCGCATGTGTTAAAGGAGAGAAATTAAATGAGGAGAGAGAGGGCTAATACATATTTTAGTAGGTTTCATATGACTAAAAAATTTTAGCCTCAAGACTAGTCCTAGCCTCTCTTTAGTGAGGGATGCTTGGAACTTTAGCCTCTAAAAAAGACTATTTTTAGTCAGACTAAAAATAGTCCTTTGGATTCAAGCACCCTCTTAGTAAAATAAATCAATTTGTTTTAAGGCATCACTGGTTATATCTATAGCAGGATGACTAATTAAGTATTTGCCGTTTACAACTAAGCACTAATGCTTGGGTAAACTGATGCTGGGGTAAAAGCCAGTTTATTTCTCTAAGCATCTTGCATTGTGTGTCTAGAACATGAATGTGTTCATCAATCGATGAAGACATAGGGTTTTTTAAGAAAATACTTTGTGAACTAGTAATATTAGGAGTAGGGTGTTTTTGAGCTAGACATCTATGGAGACCGAAAAAATTGAAATAAAATAAAACATCAAACTTCTCACTTTTTTTTAAAAAAAATCTGAAAACAATTGTACAAGTATGCAAGCATATGATTTTTTTTGAAACCGAATATGCAAGCATATGATGTGTATGTGCGTAAAACTTCAGGATGAAGTGCCTTGAAATGCGAGCACTGAAAATTTATATACTTGTACATTATGTCTCTAAGTACATGTGTATTTTTTCCAATTATTTTTAAATGTAAACATGTTAATTTTGATCATTTCAAATTCAAACTCCATGGAGGCCGGGCTCCATTCTGCATTTTTGTAGTATTAGTCCTTTCTAAAGTGCTAACTAGAATTGTATGTGTGCATCGCTTGATGCAGAGGCTAGAGATAATCCTCCTTTTCAAAACCAAGACGTAAGTATAACTATAGGCAGTTGGTAAGATTCCTTCCCATCTGTGGACGCCTTTGGACCGTGAGTCAGAGTTTTTACAGGCCCCTGATATAGCTAGCGCATTCACCTGAACCCATCAATTAATGCCTTTGGGGACTATGAACAGTATCGAAGGAGAATACTATGCTACCTATGCCAACACGAACAGCTCGTGAAACCTTTGTGTAGTACTAGCCGGACATATAGAGAGGTAAAGGTTGAATATGTTCACATGCAAAATAAGACGATGACCTATGTGACAGGCTATTCTCATCGTCGTTTATGTAGAGACAAGTAAAATAAGATGACAAGAATGAGAAAGAAGTCGTTTAAAAAAAAAGAATGAGAAAGAAGTAGTATATGGAAGAAAAATACAACTGGACCAAGCATACCTCTCATGAAGCCGCTGCATTCCATGCCGTAACCTGGATAAGATATTAAACAGACAAAGCATGAGCAAAGAGGAAAGAGGTTTAAAACAAAACTTGCCTCGTCTAGCAAGAACTAGCTGCTGAACTGAAGGGAAGCAAACGAAGATCCCGGAAATCCATGAGCTTTATCATGGCATCATACTGCTACATACGTACCGTGGCAGAGGAAGACGAGCGCCCTGGGCGATGTGGAGGCCGGCAGCCAGCCGCAGGTGAAGAGCTGCACCCCGCTCGAGTTCCTCACGTACTCCTGCGGAACACACGATATGGATCAACCAAATCGATGAGAACCAAGCGGTGGGACGAATCGAGGAGCGAAGGCATGCAATGCAATGCAGGGCCAGGAGGAATCACCTCGTGGTACTCGACGTCCATCCTTCCTGGAGGCCTTGCGCGAAGGGGGAGGAAGGGAGGGGCGGCGTGAGGAGCTGGGAAGAAGGTCGGCGAGGTGGGTGGACAGACGGAGACGGGGCCGGGGGAGGCAGGCGAGGAGCGATGGGGCAGAGCAGGTGAGGGTTGGGTCGCGTGGGTTGGATTCTGATGCTAGCGTGCGTACCTTGCGCTGGCCGGTGAAGCAAGGACGGAGACGACACGCCTAAATCTGCCTGCGCGGCGCGGAGCCTGCCGCAAGGTGACGCATTTATGAACCCCGACGGTGGTGGCTCGGAGAGCGGGGGCGGATACCGAGTTACAGTCCCGTTCGGATCGGTCAGGTCCGAGTTTGCTCCCAATTGCTACAAAGAGAGCGCTTGCTTTCAAGCGTCCCCAGCGACCGCTCTGTCAACCGTCCCATCGATCACCAGATCGCGACACGTTTGAAGTGGTACCAGCCTGGCGTGGCGTTTTGCCTTGTTCCGTTTTGAATTCTTTCGTAGTCACGCGGAGCTCATTTCAATCATCCCCTTTTTCCTCATTCACCTCGCGGCAACAATGGGGTGGAATACCTAGAGGAGGGCGCCGGTGAACCGTGGCCGTTGATAGTTCAACGACGGTAGGCAAGGCGAAGGGGCGGGGGGCTGCCCTCACCGACATACTTGTACCACATTGCGGGGTGGTGAGGCGGTGGGTGCGGCCAAGCGCCTCATGCATGCATGGCAAGGGAAGAGGAGGAAGAAGGGGAGGCAACCATCGGTGGTGCGCACAAGCGACGATGATTGACGGGGACGCACCGCTACATCTCCTATAGAAGATTAGTTCATCTCTAGCCCATCTATCCATCACGCAATGGTAGAGGTTTTGAAGGAGACGGCGTCGACATATGCTATTGGGGGGACTCAAATCCCGACAGTGTTCGAGGGACACAATTGCGTCTCTCACGTGCCAATGCTCCCACGGGATTTGTGGAGTTTTTTCAGCGAGATTTTTTGAGGGGTTCAAGTTACTGTCCGTGCGAGGGTTTATCAAGGTGCAACACAAAATCCCATGGGGTTTTTAGAAGAGGGAGCTTAATTTTTGAGCG